>NC_085875.1:19950246-19957746 GCF_034702125.1 Engraulis encrasicolus
CCTATGTTCTTCCCCGTTGTGGACGAATAGGCCTATAGTGTGGGATAACTTGGTTTAATTTTTCGAGTGGATCACACATGGAATAATTCGCCATCGTTTTAGGCTACTGTTATCTGGTTACTTTTCTTGTAGCACCGTCGAGAAACTGGCACCAAATATCTGGTTTGCAAACTAAGATACCGACCTCCAGAAGAGACACTTGATAATAATACAAAGTAGACCCATGCGTTTACAAAATATCTATATATTGTCCTTAATTTCCCTCAGGATTAATACATGATCGCCTACTATACAAAACAGGTCATGCTGTTAATCACGCGGTTCACTCAAAGCTCCCCGCGCTCGTGTTTACATTAGAGCTAATGTAACCTATAGCGCAGCATTGCCGGTAGGAGGGGGACGAGACTAACGAATGGCTGAAGTCAGGTCAGGTGTCTAGGTGTCTATCGGTCGCGACGTGAAAGCATGCGGCAGTCAAATATTTGTTTCCATGGATCTACGTTGATTATATCAAACAAGCTTGGCTGAAATAAGACAACTTAAGGTAAGACAATAATGGGTTAAGCGCTATGGTAGGCTTTGTGGGGTTTTTTTGTATTATGCGTTGTTCCATGAATCCTTTTTAACGCATTGGTGCAGCAACCAACTTTGGCAAATCGCATTGAACTAACAAGCTCGTGAAATGCACTTACAGTGCCTTCAGAAAGTCTACACACCCCTCTTCAAGTGTCAGGTTTTTGTGATGTAAAAAAATGACAGAAAGACGAATAAATTCACAGCTTTTTCCACCTTCAATCTAAACTATTAACCTGTACGATGCAATTGAGAAACAAGCATATATCTTTAAATGGAAACAATAGAAAATACAAAACTTCAATTAACATGGTTGCATAAATATACACACCCTTAAATTAATACTTACTTGCAGTACCTTTGGGCTTGTCTGGGCCATTCCAAAACCACAATATTATTCTAGTGAAGCCATTCTTTAGTAGATTTAGGCGTGTGCTTAAAGAAATCGTCGTTCTGAAAGATTAGTTCCTCTGCATCTTCACCTTTCTACCAGGGGGCCGAAGATTTTGTGCCACTACCACGGCCCTTGTGGAAATGTTCATAATTCCCTCCTCCCTAATGAAGGCCCCAGTTACAGCTGAAGAAAAACAGCACAAAAGAACAATGCTGCCACCACCATACTTCACGTTAGGTATGGTGCTATTGCGGTGATGTTTTGTGCCAAAAATACCTTTTGGAATTATGTCCAAAATGTTCAACCTCAGTTTCACCTGACCATAACACATCTTCCCACATGCATTTGGGAGATTACAGAAGTATTTTTTGAGAAATTTACCTCACCAAGATTGAACTTTTGGTCATAATTCAAAAGGGTATGTTTGGCGCAAAACATCACCGCAATAGCACCATACCTAACATGAAGTATGGTGGTGGCAGCATTGTTCTTTTGTGCTGTTTTTCTTCAGCTGTAACTGGGGCCTTCATTAGGAAGGAGGGAATTATGAAAATTTTCACAGGGGCCGTGGTAGTGGCACAAAACCTTCGCCCCCCTGGTAGAAAGGTGAAGATGCAGAGGAGCTAATCTTTCAGAACGACAATTTCTCCAAGCACACGCCTAAGTCTACAAAAGCATGGCTTCACTAGAATAAGATTGAGGTTTTGGAATAGCCCAGACAAGCCCAAAGGTACTGCAACTAAGTATTAATTTAAGGGTGTGTATATTTATGCAACCATGTTAACTGAGGTTTTTTATTTTCTATTGTTTCCCTTTAAAGCTTCATGCTTGTTTCTCAATTGCATTGTACAGGTTAATAGTTTAGATTGAAGGTGGAAAAAGCTGTGCATTTATTTGTCTTTCTGTCATTTTTTACATCACAAAAACCTGACATTTGAGGAGGGGTGTGTAGACTTTTTGAAGGCACTGTATATGGTGGTTAGCCCTTCGCAGTGGCTATTCAGCAGATATATATTATGGGCCAGTGTGTATATCGCCTACAGCCGGTTGCCGATTTCAGGAAATAGGCGAGTAGCCTAAGTTAGTTGACAATTGTTCAGTCCCTCCCTCCCGACCCCTAAACATTTTACCAGCTGCTCCCTAAAATTGCCCCTTTCGTGGCATGCAGCACCTAAAGTTTGACCATCCTTCATCACATTAATTGAATAGCCAATAAGCACGCAGTGATGCCCGGCTGTTTCCACATGTCTCCCTAAGTTTCACCCTTGGCAAAGTGGAACCATCTAGCCTACCGATGAGAAGGCTGGCAGTTTAAAAATGAATGTGTTTCGGACAAGGATGGGGCCACGAGTCTTGGTCGTGACAGTTCTCTTGGATATGGAGCATAGAATGTGTATCTATGGGAGGAGGGCATTGAGGAAGGTGGTTGAAAAACGAATCACTGTTGGCTGCGGTTGTGTTGTGTTGAGCCCACACAGTCGCCTCTTTTTTTTTCTTTAATTGCACATTATAATAATATTATGATATATGTTTGAGCTCAGCCCTGGTGGGGTGCGAATGTTGTGAACAATAACAGACAATTAGGCTAAACGTTTATAACATCAAACATAGGGCTGGGTAGAGGACCTCGACATAACCCCCGTCACAAACTTTGTGCTCCGTCCCTGCGCATCGCAATGCATCGTTGAATCGGATCGGATCGGATCGGAACGAATCGAATCATTACCCTCCGGATCGTAATTGGATTGAATCGTGAGAGCATTGCCGATCCACACCACTAGTAAACGGAAGGCCAAAACGAATGCGTATTCAAAAAGATCATGATACGTGTAAACGGCTTCTAAATCTGCTCTGCTCTCAGGAAAAAAAAACCTCCTTGTGCAAACTTTTTGTTTTTCTGTCACTGTGTGAACCAGCCTGACTTTTCCATTTTTGGTCCACTTGCCTGGGCAAAAGCCAAGAGGAACCCGTCTACGTGGAGGGTGGGAGATGCTCTGCCATTTAAATTTGCTCTGCCATTCATTGAGTTCTGAATTAAAATTAAAACACATGTTGTGCTTTATTACCATGACTGTTACGATATAGCGTCGCAAAAGCATACAATTAACAAAACAAAAGTGTGACTATAGTTACCTTAACCAATCAGTAACAGACTTCGCGGGTGAGGTCTCCGCCGTCACCACTCTCAACTGTTTGCTGATTGGCTAAACACTGAGAGAACCGACCTCGAGGCTTTTGCCAGACGATGTGCGGAGCCAAAATCTTTGGGTGGAGTACATAGGATGGCGTCGCCAGGCTATGTTTAAGTAGGGCTGCACAATTAATCATCAATAATCGAAAATAGTGATATAATTGTGTAATCGAAATTGTGATTTTAATTGTGATTTAATCGTGGCAATAGTGACCTACCTTCGAGAGCGACCTTGAAGCTAGAACATACTGACAGGCTGATGTTTCTGGCCAGAAATCTGTTCACCTAAGTTTCACGCTATTGCCTTTTACATAATTATTAAAAAAAAAATTGTATTTTGCCCATCCCGTATATAATTCATTATTGGTTATATTTCATTTTGTTATAATTTTTTTTTTAAAAATCAGCAAAAATCAATAATCGTGATTAATAATCGTGATTATGATTTTTACCCAAATAATCATGATTATGATTTTTTCCATAATCGTGCAGCCCTATGTTTAAGTACCTGTACGTCCACAATGCAACAGTACTATATTTCATCCTTCCACAATTAAATGAAGTGAAAAGTGAATATTATTTTTCCACCAACCATGCATAGTTGAGATTGCGTTTAACCATTGGAATCATTACCAAGCTGGCATAGAAGAGGGATTTAAACATTTCATGCTGCATTAAAAACGGATCAAAATAATCGGGTTTTTGGCCCCGCCATGGCCTAACGGTAGGGCACTGGGTTACTAAGACGGCAACCCAGGTTCGATTCCAGCCTGGGTCCTTCCCCATCCATCTCTCCCCACTCATTTCATGTCTGTCCTCCGCTGTCCTGTCAAAAATAGAAGCAAAAAAGCCTTAAAAAATAATTACGTTTTGGTCCTAATAGTACAGCCCTCCAATGTGTGTGGCCACATTTTTTGTATTTCCTGTAGGTCAGATTCTATTGTTGTTGTAGAGAAGAGTAGTAGTATACACTTGCTCCAGTAGTGTACATGTAAGAGTGTCCTGCATTTGATTGACTTTGTACTGCACTGCACTGTGGTGTGTGTGTGTGTGTGTGTGTGTGTGTGTGTGTGTGTGTGTGTGTGTGTGTGTGTGTGTGTGTGTGTGTGTGTGTGTGTGTGTGTGTGTGTGTGTGTGTGTGTGTGTGTGTGTGTGTGTGTGCGCGCGCGCGCGCATGTGTGTGTGTGTGTGAGAGAGAAAGGGGGTACTAGAGAGAAAGAGAAATAGAGAAAGTGAGAGAAAAGGAGGGGAAAGAAAGAGATTGAAAGTGTGTGTATGTGTTTAGATATTTGTAAGAAAGTGTACCGTAGTGCTGCATCAGTGTACACTTGAAAATAAGTCTCCCCCCCCCCTCTCTCTCTCCTACTTATCTATATTTCACTCTCTCCAGCTCTCATTAACATGCTCCTACTGTTGCTTTGTGAGGGTTAGTCATTAATTGCTATCATTTCACACACGTTCACATGTCTCGTTCTCTCTCTCTTTCTACTGCATTCTCTCCCTTTCTCTCCATTTCTCGCTCTCTCTCTCACTTTCCTCTGCTCCTCTCCGCTGCCTCCATCTGCCTGCTTCTTGTACCTTCTGCTCTGTGATGTCCCGATAGTAGTCACACACACACACACACACACACACACACACACACACACGCACGCACACACACACACACACACACACACACACACACACACACACACACACACACACACACACACACACACACACAGTGAAACCCAGATAGTGACACACACACACATACACTCGGTCATTCAGTGTCTTCCCTCCAAAATTAGCACCTCATTGGCTGCCTCGCTTCTGCCTCCTCTCCTCCTCTTCTTTCCTCCTCTCTCTTCTCTTCCATTCACGCACTTCCTCTTTCTCACTCCGCCTACTCTGTCATTCCCCCTCCCTCTCTCTGTTGCTTTCTCTCTCTCTCTCTCTCTCTCTCTCTCTCTCTCTCTCTCTCTCTCTCTCTCTCTCTCTCTCTCTCTCTCTCTCTCTCTCTCTCTCCCTTCCCCCTTTCTCTCGCTTTCTCTCACCTCCAGCCTTCCCTTGCCTTCTTTTGCTCCCTCTTCACTCTTCCCTCTCTCTCTCTCTCTCTCTCTCTCTCTCTCTCTCTCTCTCTCTCTCTCTCTCTCTCTCTCTCTCTCTCTCTCACTCCCTGCCTCTCTTGTCACATGCCGTACTCTCTCCTCCTCCTCCATTCTGACTGTTCTTGAGAGCGTACGTGTGTTTGTGTGTGTGATGCTGCATGTGCATGTTTCAGGATAAGAGAGAGAGAGAGAGAGAGAGAGAGAGAGAGAGAGAGAGAGAGAGAGAGAGAGAGAGAGAGAGAGAGAGAGAGAGAGAGAGAGAGAGAGAGAGAGAGCGAGAGAGAGAGAGAGAGCGCGCATTGTGTGTGGAAGAGACCATCGGTCACTGCAAAGTAAGGAGTAGACATGGTAAGCCGCATCTGTCCTTGTTAGTAGCGCGCGTGTGTGTATGTGCGCGCGTGTGTGTGTGCAAGCATGCATGCATGTGTGGATGACTGGATGCACCTTCTGTCTTGTCCATTGGCAGACATAAATAGGAACGTGTTTCCGTATTGTATACTGCATGTGTTTTCATGTGTGTGTGCGTGTGTGTGTGCATTAGTACGTGTGCATTTCTGTAGTGACTGGAGCGTAAATACAATAATTTCCAGATGAATGTGTGTGAACGCTCTCCATCAGCTGTGTTATGTTTACATCTGCTTTGTGTGCGCGTGTGTGTGCGCGTGAGTGTGCGCGTGAGTGTGCATGTGTGCGTTTGTGTGTGTGTGTGTATGTGTGTGTGTCTTTTCATCCATTCATACGGTGGTGGTGTTGCTCTATTGTATTGCTGGATATAGTGCTGATGGTGCAGTAGAAACCTTCAGGGGATTCATTGGGAGTAAGAACTGAAGGGAGAAGGAGGTGGGTGGGGGGCGGTGCAGTTCATCAAACTACCCAGGTAAAGTGCTTTGAGAGCGGGGAAGGACCTATACAGACCTCAGCCTGTAGTACCGATACCACCGGGTGATAGGCGGGTGATGGGGACTAAGTTATATTGCTGGTAGTAATCAGGCTTGGATTTAGCCAGGAAATGTACATTAGCTCGATGGCAGGTATAGGGCAATTTAGTGGTCACTTAGAGTTTTTGTCAGTAGTAACAGAGATTCTAGGAATATTATCTTATCCAGTCTGTCTGGTAGTAAGTTACAGTGCCTGAATGTGTGTATGTGTGTGTTTGTGTGTGTGCTTTTTCTGTGGATGTGCATGTTTGTGCTTCTATGCTTGTGTATGTTTGAATGCTTGTATGATTGTGTGTGCGTGCGTATAGGTGAGTGCGTGTGCGTGTGTGTGTCTGCATTTGTGCTTGTATTCTAACATATAAGTGCATGTAATTGTTGACTTAAGAGCTAGCTGATAGAAGGAGAATTGAAATGGATCAGTTTCAGTATTCTTGCAAACGTCCTGCGAAAGTAAGTAATTGCCACAAATTGATCTGATCGGCTCTGTTCCCTCTCTCTCTCTCTCTCTCTCTCTCTCTCTCTCTCTCTCTCTCTCTCTCTCTCTCTCTCTCTCTCTGTGTCCTCTCTCTCTCTCTCTCTCTCTCTCTCTCTCTCTCTCTCTCTCTCTCTCTCTCTCTCTCGCTGAGGAAAGCAGAGGAAAGTAGGTGATCTCCTTCGGGTGTTCCCAGCTACTTAGCTCCAGGACACCGAGATCTAAATGGAAGAAGGAGAAAATTGTGTTTATAACTAGAGTGTGTGCGACTGGACTATGTGTGTGTGCTTGCATGCTTACATGCAAGTGTTTGTGCATGAATGCTTGTGTGTTTTTATGTTCGAGAAAGTGTGTGTGTGTGTGTGTGTGCGTGCGTGCGTGCGTGCGTGCGTGCGTGCGTGCGTGCGTGCGTGCGTGCGTGCGTGCGTGCGTGCGTGCGTGCGTGCGTGCGTGCGTGCGTGCGTGCGTGTACTCGTGTGTGTGGGGGTAATTTCATTCCCTCCATTTCTTGATCTGCAGTTCATGATATGATTATTGACAAAGCCATAACCTGAGAATATGGACTCTGACAAGGTCCGCAGCCAAATTCAATATGAAGAGGGTGAGAGAGAGGTGTCTTTTTACCGCCACACTAGCTACTCAGGCAGTCGATATGACGACTTGAGATGCAAATGCTGCAAAACAAATAAAAAAATGTTTTAGTAATATTTCCTCGAAGTAATCCAAAGTAGTCTTTAATATTATCAACTACAACAAGCCAAGCCCAAATAAAACTTGATGGACTGATTTTCAACTCTATAATGTTATACAAATACAGCCTGCAACAGTTTTTGAACTCCTCA
>NC_085875.1:19965246-19980246 GCF_034702125.1 Engraulis encrasicolus
TCCTTCTCCTCCACTTCTCGCCATCCCTCCCTTCGCCAGCTGACTCATGACTTGCCGATGAGAGAGAGAGAGAGAGAGAGAGAGAGAGAGAGAGAGAGAGAGAGAGAGAGAGAGAGAGAGAGAGAGAGAGAATGTTTGCAGGTTTTGTAATGACTGAATGATAATGATGTCATATATCATTTAATATCTATCCAGTCATTTACTGCATCAATCACTTCCATATTACAGCTTTTAAGTAAGCCATTGATGCCTGACCTTTCTGGCTATATCATATAGCCAAGTGGTCTGCTTGTCACATTGCATACACACCCATGCTATGACTACTTTGGATTGTCAAGGGCCGCTTGAGAATACCGTAGTCTCATATTGTTTGTGGCTGTCCCTCCACCCTCAGAGACCAACATTTTTTCCCCATCTTTTTCTTTTGATCTCGATCATTTCCTGTTTTTGCCTCCCTGCATCTTTCTGAGTATTTTGTCATAGTGGTCATTCACATACACACACAAATGTATGCACACACACACGCACGCGCACACGCACATGCACATGCACACACACACACACATACACACTGTGCGGTTCCCATAAGTGCCTTAGTTATGTTTTGTGTGTTTGTGTGCGTGTGTGTAGTATGTAAGAAAGGCTGTTTAAGACAGACTCTCTGAAGGTCATTCACTTTTTCGCTTTACACCATATCGTTTTTTCTTCCATACTCACAAGCTGTCACTATGCTTCTGTTTGTAGCACAAAGCCCATGGTTGTTGGGTTCTTTTTTTTTTTCGTTTTGTTTTTGTTTTTTTATTACTTTGGTTTGCCATACTAGTGTTTTGGTTCTTCTTGGCTGAGTTGTAGTCTCTCTGTGGTGGTTTGGCTTGTTTTGTTTCATGGATGCCAGGATGATATTGATGGGGTTTTGCTGTTGTTCTTGTTGTCGTCTGATGAGGTTTTGTTGTTGTTGCTGCTGCTTTTCCTTGTTTTTTTTTTGTCTATAGTTTTATTTTGTCTACAATTTATATTTATTCTGTTTCGTCTGTAGTTTAACTGTAGTTTAGTTTTGTCTGTAGTTTTTCTTTCTGTTGTGTCTGGGAGCGCTGCCTCTACCCTGTCTGTCGTAAAACCCCTGTTGTTTCTTGTCCGTGCCCCACGAAGCTCCACTCTAGGTTGGCGGGCCTCCGAGACGATCGCCGGGGCCATAGGACCTACGACTCGCGAGTAACTATTGCCACCCCACCCCATCGAATTCCCCCACCCACCGAACCCCACCCTGTATCTTTTCAACCAACCTTACCCCTACCCCTCTCTCCTCTCGCCCTTCCCCACCGACCCCCCAAAGGAGTCGCTTCCCATCCGCAAACACGGCTTTGCGAATTTCTTCCGACATCTGTTCTTCTGTTTCTTTTTTCTGTCCTTTTGTATTTTTTTATTTTTTTGTTTTTTTAACTTGTTGAAATTGTCATTTATATGAAACATATTTCTTCATTGTAGTATAATGCGCTCTTGTTGCTCTTCCCACACTCTTTTTTTTCTTTTTTTGTCAATTCTTTTTTCGTTGTTTTCTTTTTTTCTTCTTGTGCTGGAGTGTCGAGTGTCCAGTGTCGAGTGTCGCGTGTCGATCGATGTTTGCGTTTCTTGGCTCTGTGATGGTGGCTCTCTCTTTCTCTTTTTTTTTTCTTTGTCGTGAAGTCGTACGTGTGTGACTGTATGGGCCGCTCATGCAGTGTGTTGTCTCAGGTGCCTGTTGAACGTGTGTGAGCTCTCAAGTCGGACCATGCCGGCTCTCGCCATTAGTCTCACCTGCCTCTTCTACTGCCTCCTTTCTCTTCTTCTTCTTTTCCTTTCTCTTTCTCTGTGTGTATCTCTCCCTTTGTTTCTCTTGCTTTCCCTTTCTCTCACTCTATTTCTATTCAACAAAATTCTATCTCTCACTGGCTCTTTTTCCTGACTTCTCTGTCCATTTGCTTTCCTTTTCCCCTCACACTTTCATTCCCTCTTTCTGTTGCTTGTCCTCTTCCTCTCTTTTCCATTCTCTTTATCTGTTCAGTGCATCACCATGGACTTTGATTTTGTCTGTATATATTTGCTACTCTTGTCCATCTGTTTTCTGTTTTCTTCTTTTTGTAATGCTTTTGGAGTTTGTGAAGGGTTTGGTTTTGGTTTTGTTGACTTATTACTGGTTTGGTTTTGTTGACTTTTCATTTCTTAACTGCTGAGCACCCCTGAGCAGTGTCATGTTCAGCACCAAAGACAGGGGCACTCAGTCGGTATGCCAGGTGAACTTCCTAGGGTAGTTGGAATAATTATCAGGGGCTCGTGGCTGGGGAAAACACATGGGCAGTTAATTACAAGTGGAGTTAATTTTCCCTTCATATTCCAAACTCCGGAGATGAATAACTTAAAAACAACAACAAAAACAAAAGAATGATGGAAAATTCTACCTCACGCCACCGGTTTTGGTTTTAACCTGACCAGAGAGAAAGTGAAACCTTTAACTGCTTGCATATCCCGGGAATTTAGTTGCAAGCAACTGGAGTTCTCTGTGGAGATTAGTTTTAATATCCTGGTCTAGGTACAATAACACATTTATGTCATTCCACATTCCAATAAACTGATTAAGTTCTTTAGTTGAGGAACGTCATGTGTCCAATTGCTTACATCCAAACATGACCTGAATGACAGATAATCACCGAAACGATGTTCACCTGGCCCTACCAGTGTCCCTGGCCTGAGTCACGCTTGCTCCGCAGGCCAAAGCTCTTTCAGTATTGGTCCTCCATGCTCTTTTCTTTTCTATTCTCTTGTTGAGTTTGTCTTGTTGATGTGATCTATCTCTACAAGCAGTAGATCAATACTTGCTGTAGTGGTGGTAGTCTGTTTCAGTAGAAGTAGTGTGGATGGTAGAAGTTGTAGTGCTAGTCAAAGAGTCATTATTGAAATCATGATCATCATCGTCATATCTTGCAGTGGTGGTGGTGGGGGGGGGGGGGGGGTCCTGTGCTTTCCCCATGCGTTTTTCTTATAAGTCAGTACAGCATAGCTCGGGAGAATTATTAGTAAATGTAAATGCAAACTTTGTGTGCAGTGTAGCTTTAGCTATGCACAGTGAAGTGATTGCACAATGTACAGCAAAGGTGTGAGGTCTTCAGTGTTATGGTATGGCGATGATGATGATGATGATGATGATGATGATGATGATGATGATGATGATGATGATGATGATTTTGAGGTGTGATGCTCTGAAATGGAGTCCTCGCTGACACCTTCTCTTTTGTGTCCGTGTGTGTGTGGATGAGAGTGCAAGCGAGAGAGACAAGAGCGGTGTGCTCCGTGTTTTGACAGAGGAGTCCTGCTCTCACGGCAGAGGATATGGCCACAACTGTTTGGTCTAACTCTGTCTCCGTCTCTTCTTCTCTTCTCCTTCAACTCTCCTCTTTCCCCCTGCCCTCCCCCTCTTCTCTACCATATCTCTCCCTTCCTTTCTACACCCCCTTCTCTGTTTTCTCTCCTCTCTTTATCTCTCTCTGTGGCTTTCTCTCTCGCGCTCTCTCCCTCTCTCTCTCTCTCTCTCTCTCTCTCTCGCTCTCTCACTCTCGCTCTCTGTAGGTGCAGTCTCGCTGTAGCAGCAAAGAGAACATCTTGCGATCCAGTAAGTGACTCTCAAATGCCAGACATCATTCATTATTTGTCAGACACATCTTGGTTTTATCTCTCTCTCTCTCTCTCTCTCTCTCTCTCTCTCTCTCTCTCTCTCTCTCTCTCTCTCTCTCTCTCTCTCTCTCTCTCTCTCTCTCTCTCTCTCTCTGTCTCTCTGCTTTATCTCTATTGAAATACTGTTTGTCTGAACGCTTGACAGTCCATGTTGTGATTTGCATTTGGACATCATTTGCGGCAACATTTTTAAAGTACCCTACCAGACCAAAGAAAATACTCTGTTCTAAATACTATAAAACATAGTACAAGATGAGACAAGGGGTTGGCTAAACAACTTTAAGGGTGACTTTAAGGGTATGATAATATAATGTGCTACCGTATCTGTTACACCGTGTCCTAACTGCCAACTACTGTCCAACTTTTACGCCACTGTATATCTCTGTTTATCTTTACGGATATATCTACCATGGGCAGTCATGGGTAAGCAGTTAGGGCGTCAGACTTGTAGCCCAAAGGTTGCCGGTTAGACTCCCGACCCACCATAAATGCAATTTTGTTGTGTGCAGTGTGCACCTGTGTGCTGTGGAGTGCTGTGTCACAATGACAATGGGAGTTGGAGTTTCCCAGGTCGGCTTTTGGCTTTCACTTCAGATGTGTACCTGAGATGTGATCAGGTGACAAGCCCAACAATAGGACAGTTCAGTCTGGACACACGAGAGCATAATGAACCTCAACTGCAAAGTCTTCTATAGTGAATAATGTGTCTTGATTTGAAGTCCGAGTCAAGTTACTGAGCTTATCAATACTTCATCA
The DNA here is from genome assembly GCF_034702125.1 of Engraulis encrasicolus. Taxonomy (NCBI): domain Eukaryota; kingdom Metazoa; phylum Chordata; class Actinopteri; order Clupeiformes; family Engraulidae; genus Engraulis; species Engraulis encrasicolus. Next base: position 19,969,708 of record NC_085875.1, read on the forward strand.
GCTATTTTTGCCCTCTTGAAGTTGTGAAACGCTGTTATGTTAAGTTTTCCGACATTTTTGTAGCCTAAACAAACACTTGAATCGTTTGTCAAATGACAAAAAGTTCTTTATTATTGTATTGTTTTCTTTTGTTGTAATACAGTATGCATGTCTTGAAAACATTAGTGATTTGAACAAACTCGCAAAGTTCTTGCCCTTCTGTTTCCTCTAGCCCAGATATTCCAGAACTTTCTCAGAGAAAGATGACACAGACTGACAAAAGGGGCAACTGATGATTTATTACCCAGCATGCCGAGGGACTGCCTGGTCAGCAGAAATTTACATTTGCTCCAGGCTTCAACCTACATTGTCAGGATGGCAAGATTGTTGGTTGTTATTTATTTTATTTGTTATTTATTTATTATAAAATGATTATGTGGTTCCCCAACCACCCCCTCTGGTGATTTCTGCAACGAAACTTTGAAAACTGCAGGAGAGAACGAGAGACAGTGACACAGTCAGAGAGACAGAAACATAGATAGGTAAAGAGACTCTGGAGACATGGGTACTAACATGCAGAACATTTCATAGGCGACACAGGTTCGATTCCGGCCTGGGTAATTTGCAGATCCTTCCCCGTCTCTCTCCCCACTCATTTCCTGTCTCTCCTCCGCGGTCCTGTCAAAAATCAAGGTATAAAAAAGCCCTTAAAAAAGACGCACTGTTTAGGTGGCCAGAGTAGGTATTGCAACTATGCTGCTCATTGGAACTGTGCTGTCAAGTGTACTGTAAACACCCCCCATGCTCCATTATGCTTGTGGCCTTGTCATGACCTGCTAAAAGATATGTAAACCTGCTAATAGATGATTTACAGTATATCACGAAAGTGAATACACCCCTCACAGTTTTGCAGATGTTTGAGTATATCTTTTCATAGGAAAGCATTACAGAAATGTAACTTTAACACAATGATTAGTGACCTTTTAACAACATATTTAACCACTTAAATGTCTTGTTCACTCAGAAAAAAACGAAATACAGCCATCAATGTTTGAACATTAATGTTTATCTTGGTCTCAAGAGAGATGAACAGACCAAGGATATGGATCACTGGAACCATGTTGTGTGATCTGAAGAGACCAAGATAAACAAATTTGCTTTAGATGGTGTCAAGCATGTGTGGTGGTAAACAAGTGAGTTGTACAAAAAAGGTGTATCCTCTCATAAGCCAAGCATGGTAGTGGGACTGACATGGTTTGGGGATGCATGAATGCTGTCAACATTGGCAATCTGAAATACACCTAAAAGAAACATGCATGTCAACATGCACTGTGACTACTGAAGCAGATCATGATATTCTCCATAGGATTGCATTCAAATCTCACATCAATCTATTTAAGCCAGATGCAGACTCAAAATTTAAAAGTTCAATGCAAAGAAAGGTTGAAACGCACACTGATGACCTCCCTTGTCATCCCTTTTCATTTCGTTTCATTTCGAGCCAACATAGCCCCTTCTCTACCGGATTTTAATCTGGGGTGTACTCACTTTTGTGAGTACATGTTCAAACATTAATGGCTGTATTTTGTTTTTTTCTGAGTGAACAAGAAATTTAAGCGGTTAAATATGTTGTTAAAAGGTCACTAATCATTGTGTCAAAGTTACATTTCTGTAATGCTTTCCTATGAAAAGATATACTCAAAAATCTGCAAAACTGTGAGGGGTGTATTCACTTTCGTGATATACTGTACCTATACCATAAGGTTAACTTAGCCTTGTTTACTTAACCAGCTTCTTAGTATACCCCCCAGACGTCTGAGCCCAAAGAAACATATTTGACAGAGCGAACCTGAAGACACACAGGGTGAAATACGTTGTTCGCTGTATGCCGTATACCCCCTGAGACATCTGAGCCCAAAAAACAACCTTGACCCTTTAAGCTTTCTTTTACTCCGTCTCAGAAACTATACCGTCGAAATATGTCAGGTAGAAGTTGAAAAAATCTTTACATGTCTGAAGTAAAAGAAAAACTTAAAGGGGTATGCCACTATTTTGGGGCTCAATACAGTTAAAATCGTTGACTGGGGTTTATAAAGGTGGTAAAGTATCTTATTTTTCATGTTAAGCGTTGTCTTGCTTTAAGACAAGTTAAAAAAGGGAATATGTCGCTAAGCTAGTGAAAGTCAATGTATCCGTGTAGCATTGTAGCATGCTACACGGATACATTGACTTTCACTAGCTTAGCGACATATTCCCTCTTTTAACCCCAAAATAGTGGCATACCCCTTTAAGTGCTACTACAACAGTTAGACATACTGAACGTCATACATCTAACATCTTTGCCCCTTGTTTGTGTGTGCAGGCCACAGCGCGGTGGACATCACCAAGGTGGCGCGTCGTCACCGCATGTCCCCGTTCCCGCTGACCTCCATGGACAAGGCCTTCATCACTGTGTTGGAGATGACCCCCGTCCTGGGCACAGAGATCATCAACTACAGAGGTGAGCACATATGCTGGCACGCACGCACGCACGCACGCACGCACACACACACACACACACACACACACACACACACACACACACACACACACACACACACACACACACACACACACACTCTCACACTCTCACACACACACACACACACACACACACACACACACTCTGACACACACACATATACACACAACCACACAAACGCACACACGGCCACAGAGATCATAAATGACAGAGCTGAGCGCCGGGAACTCAAATGGAGGCATGCATGTCTGTACACACACACACACACACACACACACACATACACACACACACACACACACACACACACACACACACACACACACACACACACACACACACACACACACACACACACACACACACACACACACACACACACACACACACACACAGAGCTGCGGAAACCCTTCTCAACATCTAACCACCCAAAAGGTAAGTAAACAGCCCGTGCTTGTTACAAGCACACACATTCTTACACTGCCTTAAAGCTAGGCCAATTGTCAGCTCCAAGCAGGCAAGCCCACAGCCAGAAGCCAACTGTCTTTCGGCGCTAGTTACCCAGTTAGCCAGGGCAAGCTGTTTTTTGGCCAGTGTGAAAGGATGTGTGTCCTGATGTGGATGTCGTGGGATGTCACCAAGCTCATCATTTCATTTCATTCTTCTGTTTGTTTGTGTTCTGTTTGTTTGTTTGTCCTCTGCCACTGTTGTTCATGTTGTTCACCAATCATCCATTTTGTTTCTGTTCCCCACACATATTCACAAGTTGTCACTATTCATTTCTCTCTGTCTCTCTATCTCTCCTATCTATCTGTCTCTATCTCTATCTCTATCTCTATCTCTATCTCTATCTCTATCTCTCTCTCTCGTTCTCTGTCTATCTTTTCTTCTGTCTCTGTATGTCTGTCTCTGTCTCTGTATCTCTGTATCTCTGTATCTCTGTCTCTGTCTCTGTCTCTGTCTCTCTCTCTCTCTCTCTCTCTCTCTCTCTCTCTCTCTCTCTCTCTCTCTCTCTCTCCCTCTCTCTCACATGCACACAGATATGGAAATGGTCATGCACAAACATGACGGCAGTCATGCATGTAGAGTATGTCTCACAAATGTCCTTATTATCACAAAGTGAAAATGTCAAATTATAATACACACGTGTTGTGCACGGTTGGACTCTCTCTGTACTCTCTGGCGCGCGCGCACACGCACACGCACACGCACACGCACACGCACACACACACACACACACACACACACACACACACACCTCTGTGCCAGTGCTGTCCTGTCAGCTCTCCCCTTCATTACGCTGCAGTGCACCCCTGTCTCCCTATTGTGAGGTCATCAGTAGGCGCCTGGGGCTTCTTCTCTCACCTCCGTGTTGGGAGGTGGTTCACTCGTGCAGAAAGTCGCCAAGCCATATGCACACACACACACACACACACACACACACACACACACACACACACACACACACACACACACACACACACACACACACACACACACACACACACACACACACACACACACACACACACACACACACACAGTCTATTTCAGTGCAGTGCAAGTGGGTAGTTTAGCAAGGGGTACAATTTATTTTTTATTACATAAGGACCATAGATACTTCAGTGGCTACAGCATGCATTCATGAAGACCTCCAGTATTCAGTTATCTGACAATCGTTATACATAACTAGAGACCTTTGGACTGAGTAATTGGTGAATAGTAGGGCTGCACGATATCAGAAAATAATGTGATACTTCGATATTTAGAAATATAGGCAAGTGTTTTTCTTGTCACTAATTTGTCGGTCTGTGTGGGGGCTTGGCTTTGGTCATGGCAGGCTTCTTGCACATTTCTTGATTTTCAGCTAGTGAGTGGAAGTTTTGGCCAGTCAGGCTAATTTGATCATTTTAACAATATTAGTGTGAGGCTTATTCTGAAATCTGTTATTTTTAAATCTCTATGGTCAGAAGTTGCCGACGGTCATGGTTTTTTTCTTCAGAAATTACTATTCCCTTTATTTGGGAAAACGTCATGAACAGCTCAAGCTAAGTAGCTAGCAAATCTAGCTCTAGGTTAACACTCAATTCAGATACAGTATCATTCATAAACTGTAAACAAGATAATTTGTCCAGGCATATTCACAGCATCTTCAATTGTAGGTCATCTCCAGTTGTTGGTCATGAGTCACATGTCACTTCACTGTTCAACGTCCCATCTTTTCCACCCACATTCAAACCATTTTAGAGATGTTTTTTAATTGCAGTGTGTCCTATCTCCACTCGTCTACTCTCGTGTCTTATCAATACATCAAAAGGAGTTGAGTTGTCTGTTTTACTGGGGAATGAAGAAGCCCTAAAAATTCTTAGGGCATGACATTGAGGAGACGCGACCGGGTGGTCTTCCCTTGTCATACTGAAAACTTCGACCTGCATCGCTTTGTCACTTGCACTCACTCCCCTCACAATGTTGCACCATGGTGGCCATCGCTTTTGCTTGCTTCCTTTAGCTTTGGTTTCTTGAGTCTTCCTAGTGATGGGAAGAGTTGAGATTTTCTTCAACCTTGCCTGTCATTGTTTGTTTTGTCCATTGTTTGTTTTATGTTGTGCATCAGCTGTTCACATTGGCAAAGGTATGTACACAGGGACGCATATTTCCACTCTCACACGCTGTCATCTCTTAAAGCAGTTGTATACCTCCCTTGCGCATGCAGATTCCAGTGAAGCTCTGTGTGCTCGTGGTGCATAGTCTGTGTTTTGTGTTTGTGACCAGTGTTGTCCTGTTGTGTGTGTTTATCCTATATATTCCTTTAAAGTCCTATGTGTGAGGGCATAGATAATGAATGCCCTCCCATCCAACCTTCACCCCTCCAACCCTTGCCTTCCCCTCCTCTCCTGTGCCCCATGCCCTATCCCCTATCCCCTATCCCCTATCCCCTATCCCCTTACCCCTTACCCCTTACCCCCTGTCCCCTTCAACCCTCTTCCCCTCTCCCCTTCCTGGTGTTGCGAGCCATAGGGCCTGAAGTCTCAGACTCGGCCCCCGTCACTCTGCGTAAACCTCCACCGCCCTCCGCCTGGCCCCTGCCCGGACTGGCCTGCCCGCAAGGGACCAAGTCCAACAGGAGAGGCGCCGGCGCTGGCACCCTGTCCCCCTGGCACCAGACAGGTCAGTGCCCCGCCCGGCATTGGTTGGGTGGCACAGCGAGAGTGGAGAGTGGGAGGGGAGAAATGGGGGGAGGCTTGTTGGACAGCTGGGCAAAAGAGGGGCAGCTGGCTCTGTATTGCTTTTGTTAGTCCATGAGAGTGATTGGTGCAGTTGAGTCCTCCCTCCTCAAGAGGGCGCAAGAGTGAGCGAGAGCGAGAGAGCGAGAGGAAAAAGAGCGAGTGCTGCTGCTGATGCTGCCGTCGCTACTACGGCTGCCACCGCTGCTTCTGCTGTTTGCATGATGCAGCCACTCTCACTTCACTCGTGCGATTGGTCACAGATGATGATGTCAGGAGCCCGGTGCTACCGTCTGGGCCTTGGCCATATATCATCATCCTGCCCTCTCGCTCTATCCACTGGAAAACCAGGATGGCTGAACCCTACTCGAAATGTTTAAGAAGTAGTCCTATATCAGCTAAGAGTTCACATATTGATGCCAACGATTGGGCAGCAAAGGCCCAAGTTGAAGAATTGCCACAACGAGCAGAGTAAAATGGATTTTGAGCTGATTGTAGTTTTACTGGATTTTGAGGGACAGAAAGTTCCTGCTTTTTCACTGCATTTCATAAGCCTCATTCATGCATCATTTGTTTTTTTTTAGTTTGCAGTTTGCTTGAACTGGAGCATTTTTCTTCATGCGTCACTGCCATTTCTTCATGCCACCTTTGGTACCCTATTGGGTCATTTCACATGAAGTCAGACCCTTTGGGACCCGACCGACCCGGATTTTAATTCAACTTACGGTAGGGACACATATGAGGCGAAGCAACCAAGGCGAAGAGAGGCGAAATTAGTGACAGCTCATCCATCATCAGGTCGTCACGGCGAATCAAATGGAATGGAACAGTTATGTTGTTGATTTGATTGGGCCACGGCAGGCGAATTGGCTCCTCATTTGCATAACATTAAACTTTATTTAATAATTTCGCTTCGCTTCGCTCCTGTTCACTTGCTTTTGCCTCTCTCATAGGAATGAATGGCGAAGTTCACTTCGCTTGGCCAAATTCGTGTCTATGTGTACCTACCGTTAGTGTGCCTTTTTAGGGGCAAAGTAGAACCCCAGAACTGTATTTGCATTGATTTGGCACTATTATTAAAGGAGAAACGGCTTAAGATGGATTTAATTAAGAGAGCAGTACTATCTATTTATCCTTGATTATATCAGTCAATTTAAGTCTCAACGAGATGGTTTTGATTTAGTTTGAAAGTTATTTTCTGGCTTTACAAACTGGAGAACAATAATCATCCGAATATGAATTATGAGAGATTATAATATTAATTAGAGATGCACCGGATCCTGATTTTTAGGATCCTGCCGGATACCGGATCCACTGCTTAAGATCCTGCCGGATCCGGAACCGGATAACGGATCCTACGAAAGGGTTGAAACACATAGCCAACTCGCACACGTGGGCCCTTTTTATTACGTTGGCGCAAACTATTTTTAAGACTCATTGGCTTACTGCCACACTGCCTTCAACGGCCGCTTCCAAAGGGCTTTCATTCCATGCAGCGATTGGGGTTGTGAAAGACTGACTGAAAAGCCTAGGCTACATAAAAAGTAGAGATGCCCCAGATCCTGATTTTTAGGTAACTGCCGGATACCGGATCTACTGCTTAAGATCCTGCCGGATCCGGATAGTCTGAAAAACCCTATTATCCTGCCGGATCCGGAACCGGATCTTGGATCCTGTACATCTCTAATATTAATAATTGAATATCAAAAAATCTGTATTTTAAAATGGCCAGTGTCTTTTCTAAACCTAGCCTGCAATGTCATGAATAACTGAATGGTGTTTTATGATGTTTGGTTTTTGAATAATTTCAGAGATAGTAAAACAAAGAAGATACACACTCCATGCTTCTAAATTAACAATTCGGTGCAACCAGAGCAGGACTAAATCATAACTACAAAGGAAAAAGAATCTGGTACCACACGAATGTCTATTTTGTGTAATTTATTTTTTCAGTGCCGTGCAGTGCAAATGCAGTTCTGGGGTGCCACTAAAAACACACACCAAGTTGTATTAAAATCTGAGTCGTTCGGGCCCCAAAGTGTGTGATTTCATGTGAAACCCTATTACAGTAGGTACTCTCCATGAGGCCATGGTAGCACCACAAACGTTACACCTGTTGGTAATGGCAAAGGCAATTCAAATAACTCTGGAAAAAATGAATGGGCCCTGGAAAGCTTCTGTGAAAGTAGCAGAGCAGTTCTCAACTACAGAAAGTCCGGACAGTCTTATGTTTGGCATGATGTATATCCCACATACTGCACATCCACTCAGTTTCTTGACTGCATTCCAACACAAACAATTGTGAGGCACATAATACAGTCCCATACATTTCTGACATGGCCGCGTTCACAAATTTACATTGATGTTAACTTATGTGTCAGGGATGTTTTTTTTTTCATCTTAATAAAATGTGTGTAGCCTATATTAAAAAAGACTTGTTACATTGTGTTTGTTTCACATAATGAACTCCCAGGATTGATGACCCAAACTTGTGTTCTGCTGCCGTGTTATCTCACTTGGCTGGCAGACTAAATATGAGCAGAAGCACAGCTGTGGCCAGGGAAGCCGAAATAGGGGGACAAAGGGGTCAGTTGTCCCGGGCCCAGGGAGAGATGGGGCCCAGAATTGGGTTTGCACTACATTGTATGTATTGGATGGCGGATTCTTTCAGGTGACTTTGACCTGGGCCTGGCAAAGTCTGTCAGTGGCCCTGGCTGTGGCCAAGACAAAGGCAAGAGGAATTTGGAGTGGGGTGTTGAATTGTGAGTTGAGAGGGCCTGTGTGCGGAGAGTTCAGATTGTGACAGCAGTCTTAAGGGCCGTACACACACGTCGCTGCTAGTTACTCGCTCAGCGAATGAACTCAATAGAATGTCAATGTGTCCCAGCGAGACTCGCAGGCGAGTAGGCGAGTACTGTACAAGCGATGCGATGTGGGCGGATTCCGAGTTGACAATATTTTATCTTCGAGCGAGGCGAGTAAGCGAGTAACCAATTGGAATGCAGAGTTCGGTACTTCTCGGCTGTCCATTGGCAGTTAAAGCCGCGGGAACTTTCAGCAAACGTTCCATGAAAGAGTGGCGAGTAGGCGAGCAAGCGAAAAGCTAGCTTTGTGTGTGTACGCCGCTTTATAGTGACAACTACCTGAGAGAGGAAAGAATTGAAATGACAAGACGGGGGACAAGAAAATGATAAAATGTAGAAAAGGAACAGTAGAAGTGAAGAAATATTTCATGAAATAGGATATTGGGCAGACCTTAACAAATCTTTGAACAAGAACCTTCTGCTCTGAAAAATGGTGATGGCTTCTAGGTGATTTTGAAACTTTAGAGACTTTTATTATTTTAGAAAGATGGGCCGATGCTAAGTAAACCGAAAAGAGGATTGGCATTTGAGGTTTTTATCGCATCACAATGGAGCAATAGGACCACATTGGGTTTGGCATATGGAAAGAGTCAGTAGATGGTGCTGGAAGACACACACACACACACACACACACACACACACACACACACACACACACACACACACACACACACACACACACACACACACACACACACACACACATAGACACACACACATAGACACACACACACACACACACACACACACACACACACACACACACACACACACACACACACACACACACACACACACACACACACACACACACACACGATAAACACACACACGGCAGGCTTGAGCTTGGGAGGCCCTGGTTTAAGAGGCAAATAACGTGTTGGCTGATGGATGAATACTTTTAGTTTTTTTATATGTTTTTTTTTGTCTTCCGAGAGCACTTGAGGTTGTTGACAGGGATGCGCTGTACTTTCAGATTCCACTTGGTGGAATGCTGCTCTATCCGCACAGCTGTGACACTTCCATGCCTCCTGTCTGTCAGCAACACACACACACACCCACGTACACACACACACACACACACACTGCTGTCCCTCATGGAGTTAAACAGCCACCCATTCTATTAACAAGCACACACGGACGCACGCACGGACACGCACACACACACGTTTACACTTTACTGTAGCAATCGCATAGCCTAGCGCAGCCAGACCCGTACAGCAAAAAGCTGTACCAGGGTCTAGGAGGGCTGGGCGGCAGTGTGGGCGGGATAAACGGTTGCTTCAGCACTCAACGTCACGCAATTGGATGGCAAACAACCAATCCCCACACACTTCTGTGTAACGTCACAGCTGTCTTTCACAACGTACACGCCCCTTTGTAGGTGAAGCGGCAACTTCGAGCCGTCGTAGCAGTGAATGCTTGTGATGACCACAGCCACAAACAAGTTTCCTAATAAATCGTGTTTTCACTTATACAGTTAAAAAATGCATCGTTTTCAACCACATGGCCCTCCTTGATCAATCAGCGAAATGTCGAGCAATTTGGGGCTTGTTAAATGGTTATATTTATGATTGTTGTCAACATGGCATGTTCGGTGTTAGCTAGCTAGCTGTATACCCATAACTAATATATGGCTAGCCGCTAGCTCGGTAGACTAGGTGTCATTCCCATCTATTTAGTAAGCGACTTACAGACTTTCAAAGCTCCCAAAAGTCTCTTTTTTGATGACATGGATCTTATTAGAATTTGGGGCAGGCATATAATACAAGGCTGGATACCTAGCTCTGTTATTGACGACAGCAGGTTAGCTAGCCACTAGCGAGGGTCTCTTTGTAGGTGAAGCGGCAACTTCCAGCCGTCGTAGCAGTGAATTCGTGTGATGACCACAACAAGTTTCCTAATAAATCGTGTTTTCACTTATACAGTTCAAAAATGCCTCGTTTTCAAC
>NC_085875.1:19985246-19987746 GCF_034702125.1 Engraulis encrasicolus
TAAGTTCACCCCGAAGAACAGTAGCCTGTTCGGCCCTCCAAGAGAATGTCATTTCCCCTGATGTCCATGTGGTCAATATTAAATCAGGAGAGGTTGCACGCGCATAGTTACAACTGTACAGTAAAAGTGACAAGAATTAAGAACCTACGTGAAGGACATGAAATGTCACAGCGGACAAAATAGTAACAGGTCTCCGCCCCTACCTTAGGCAACTCCACGTAGCGTGTGCGTCTTCTTTAATCCATATTATGCTCCTTGCTACTCCATGCTGGAAATGTAATCCTTGGCGAGCAATGCAGTGACAAACTTCGTCATTTTATGTTCAACATTTAAGACAGCATCGAAGGCATGCTAAAACATGGCCTACACTAGGCCTACACTAGGCCTACAACAAAAGACCACGCGTTCACTGAAAACTGTTGATTTGGCGCTTATTAAGAAAGCAAGTTGACTCGGCATTCCTGCTTGGCTGACTGGGAGTGAGGAACTGGCGCGTGCATACAGCCAATAATAATCCTCGCATGAGTAGCCTACCAACATTTTCATTTATGCATATTCAATTACTTATTTTTTAATCACAAAACTGTTTGTATGAACATTTCCTCTGGTTGCTTACACTTTTAATAATGTCTGTTTGCTTCAAGTCCAAGTCCAACCCGAGTCCGACAGATATCGTATTTTTTTGTCCGAGTCCGGCCCGGCCCGTTGGGTTCTGACCAGCTCCGTCTGGCTTCGGTCGGGTTGCCATGCTCTGACACACACACACACACACACACACACTCACACACACACTCACACTCACGCACAGAGGCCTGATGTCCACTGAGATTTCATATTTTTTGTTCAGTTGCCAGACCAGTCATGCACAGCCCTCACAGTCCTCACAGCCCCTGTGTCAGCTGTGTGTGCGTGCGTGTGTGTGTGCGTGCGTGTGTGTGTGTGTGTGTGTGTGTGTGTGTGTGTGTGTGTGTGTGTGTGTGTGTGTGTGTGTGTGTGTGTGTGTGTGTGTGTGCGTGTGTGTGTGTGTGCGTGTGTGTGTGTGTGTGCGTGTGTGTGTGTGTGTGTGTGCGTGTGTGCGTGTGTGTGTGTGCATGGGGAGGGTGCATGTGCCTGTGTGCAAGTGTGTGTGCGTTTGTGTGTGTGTGTGTTTGAGTGTGTGTGTGAATGCGGGCACGTTTATGCAATTTTGGATTTCCGTGTGTTCACCACAAAGAAATCTTTAGAGAGAGAAAAGGAAGAAAATGAATCTAGTGAAATTGAAATGTCTTTCACAGTAGATCAGATCAATAGTTTCATTTGGGTCCACTTATTTATTCTCATTAGCCAATGGAGGACAAATCGTAAGAAGTTGCCTGCCTGTATTTCATAGCTGGTCTGATCCAAGCTAAAAGAAAAAAGGGCCTTTCTCCTGGATTTTGGTAGAATAGCCTTCTTAATTGCCAAGGGTTGATATTTTTCCAGAATATCAAATTAAATCTCATACTCAAGGGGAAAAAACTAGCAATGAAATAAGGCAATGGAGAACCAAAATACCACATTGCAAAGCAGATGTGGCTATGACACAAATAAAGATACTGATACATTAAAACTGGAAGAAAGAACACAGACAGTGTGGCGGGAGGGAGGGAGGGAGGGAGAGAGAGATAGACGGACAAATGGAGCAAACCGGCATAGTAAATGTGAAAGACAAAATGAGGAAAAGAACTTCAATTATGTGAATAAAAACCCAGCAAGAAATGAGAGGTGTAGTAGGGAAGAGTCTCCAGGTTTGCCCCCACTGGTGTGATGGGGTGACAGGTAAACAGTAGGAAGCCAGTCTGGCCAGACGGAGAAAGCCGCTTGGCACACCTCTGCTCTGCTCTGCTCTCTCTGTCTGTCTGTCTCTCTCTCTCTCTCTCTCTCTCTCTCTCTCTCTCTCTCTCTCTCTCTGTTTCTCTCTCTCTCTCTCTCTCTCTCTCCCTCTCTCTCTCATGCCTCCGCAGCTGTGCACTGCGGGCTGCCCCCGCGCCCACTCACTGGGAAACACTGCTAGCTTAGCAGACTAAAAACAGAACACGGGGCCACAGCCAAAAGGCTCACCCAGCATTCACTATGAAGTGAAGCACACTATTTGGTGAGTCAGCCGGGGAGAGACTCGCACAAAGGGAAGTGCAGTAAACGGTGAAGAGGTTAAGATTTTACAATACTGAGGAAGAGTGTGAGGCAGTCTAACGCGGGGGGAAACCGCCATTCCGACATACTGCCGTTCCGACACAACTCCACACTTAATCATAACGACATTCCGACACCACGTTACTCTTGTGGGGAGCCGTCCACGCGCTAGCCTACATCTAAACGGTGTGCCCGGAGCTGTCCACATGCGTGGTGCTGAAATATGTGTTTGCTGCGAGTGTCGCGAGCTTACACCTTCAACGGTGTGTCCGAAGCTGTCCACGTGCATGGTGCTGAAATCTGTGTTTGCTCCAAGTGACTCACTGAGATGGAAAAATCGATACCACCA
>NC_085875.1:19995246-20005246 GCF_034702125.1 Engraulis encrasicolus
AGTGTACAACCTGGAACTTTATGGACCTATACTGCACCTCAGAGTTAATTACTGTATGTGTGACAGAGGTTTTGCTGCGCCTGTTCGTTGCCCTCGGGGCGCGAACGTGTGACCTTGTCAACTACATCGGTTCGGAAATGGGAGGCACAGTACAATACCGCTGGACTAAAGGACCAGTCCCCCATCCCAACGGCATCGACACTGTATGAGGCTTTGGGAGGGAGGTTTACTAACGTTCCACGCCAACTCTGCTAGTTAGCCATTGATTCTGATGTGTTATCGAACTGTTTTACTCATAGAGGACAATTGTCTGTCTTTCTCAGGACTACCTAAAGCAGGTCCTGGACATCGACCTGCACGCTCAAATTCACTTTGGACGAGTGTTCATGAAACCCGGGTAAGTGTTTAATAACAGTGTTGTTTAATAGACTCTGTGCCATTGCAGAGATCATAGACGCCATCTGATGCTTTGTGATGATTTTCTCAATGCTTCCCTTGTTTTCACAGTCTTCCTACCACATTTGCCACTCTTGACATCAATGGACACCGAAAACTGATATTTGCCCTCCCAGGTAATTGGTGTGTGTGTGTGTGTGTGTGTGTGTGTGTGTGTGTGTGTGTGTGTGTGTGTGTGTGTGTGTGTGTGTGTGTGTGTGTGTGTGTGTGTGTGTGTGTGTGTGTGTGTGTGTGTGTGTGTGTGTGTGTGTGTCAGGGCTTGACACTGGCACCTGCCAACCGGTCAAATGCTGGTAAAACTTGGCTGTGGCTAGTAATACTTTCAATGTCGCTAGCCAATTTGGTTGGCAGCTTATTCCTTATACATATGTATCATCATAGCCTACATTCTGTTGCTTGCCCCTTGTGTATCAATTGTTTGTATTTAAGTTCAAGAAAAAGCTCAGAAACTCAGTTTTGTATTTGCTTGATGTACAGGTATTTCCATGTAGAAAGCTGTACAATCATCTTGCATTAGCACCTCATCTTCTGAGGTTAGATGTACACTATCATGATAAAGAAAAAAAGCACTATCAAATCTGTGGCAAGTGGAATACCTGAATGGCTAGTGACTCAGGAAAACCACTAGTCACAGTGGCCGATGGGTGAAAATGTTGATGTCAAGCTCTGGTCTCTCTGTGTGTGTGTGTGTGTGTGTGTGTGTGTGTGTGTGTGTGTGTGTGTGCGTGTGCGTGTGCGCGTGCGCGTGCGCGTGCACGTGCGCGTGTACGTCTGTGTCTGTGTCTGTGTATCTGTGTGTCTGTGTGTGTCTGTGTCTGTGTGTGCATGTGAGAGTTGTAAGAGTGTGACTGATCCATTACAGTGCTCCTCATGTATACCCACATGCATTTAACCAAAGAATTTCTCAAAACTCTTTGAATACTCTTTCTTGTTTATAATCAGTACAGATACTTACAGTACAGTACTGCTAATTTTAATGCAGATCTGAAATTATTGCATGGATGAAGCACATTTAAGTATACACTTGTATGTACTTAATTCCCAACCCAGTGGTGCATTTTTAATTCTTAATCATATAACATACTGTTGTTGGCATCTTTACAATTTTAATTTTTTTAAAAAAAAGCTATTTTAAAAATTAATATATTTGGTGCATGCAATATCCACTCCACTGTTCAGATGTTCAAATTACTGTTGGAACCCAAATGCAAATTTCCTAAATTATTCATAAATTTCTTATGATGGCTATAAAAAAGGTTGCCATTTTAAAACTGTTCTGGAGCACTTTACCCAGGGGGTCTTACAAACCAAATGATTTCGTTCCAGCTGGCAATACCTTTATTAGTTTGTGGTGTTACTGACTACAAGAGCGACTCCCTTTAGCAATTTATGAACCTTGAAATATAATTTTATCATCACACTTTCATCTTTTTGTAACATGTGGACCCCAGATTAACAGAGTATCCAATGGAACTTTGGAGGTTCTATTTCCAGCTGCAGTATTTAGTAGCCTAGTAGTAGTAGTAGTAGTAGTGGTAGTAGTAGCAGTAGTAGTTATTTAAGTAGTTTAGAAATCGAAGAAGCCACCTCTTAATAGTATTTTTGCACTGATGAATATAGTATACACACGTGTTTTCCAGTCACACGAGTTTTCCGAAAAAAGTTGAATGAAACTTCATGCTTAGCCCTCCTTGCTTGCTTGAGTGCCCTCCCCTTTCTGGACCCAGACCCAGACCCAACCCCAACCCCAAACCCACCCCATTCACCTCATCCTGCCTCCCCCTCCACTCATCTCACTAACCCCCAGTCTGTGTAGGTCTATGCAGGTTCCTGTCCCATCATATCTCCTACCCCATGTCCCTGCACACAAACACATCAGATACTAACATATTTGGCTCGTAGCCCAAAATCCATTGCATATCGCACTCTCCTTCTTCTCTCGGCATCTCCCAACCCAACATGCACACACAACATGATGTGCCACAGTGGTTCTCCCTCTGTCTTGAACCTGGCGTCAGAGTTCAGGAGAAAAAGGGGCTGCTCTCTTATCTGTGTAAAGATGTCATGTGTTCTTGTGTTGTTTCATAAGATGACTCCCCCTGCTGGTATCTTACTGTAAGTGTCGTCCACATTAATTTGTTTTCACCATATCGTAGCCAATAAGTGCTCCGATGGGTTATACTTAGAAGAAAAAGATGTATTGTCCATACTTAAATATCAGGAAACCTAAAAACTGGTAAGTATTGTGCGTACGAGCAAAGGTCAGAGTCAGAGAAGGAAGGGTATGTTATGTTTCACAATAGTGAAAATGATTCATTTCACATATTATCAAGGAAGTAGACATCACACTGAAAATATATAATTAGGGCAATTTTTTTTTGTAATATAACAGATGCTTTTGTTTTTCACTGTGTCGCCACCAAAACACAGAGCAGGTGTGCAATAAATCAAGGAGTAACCGCTTTTCCAAGGTAATTCAGGAGCTCAGAAAATAGCAGTAGTGTGAATGTCTGTCACTAACTTAACAACTCTTACAGTGCTGCTTGGAAGTACTGGAACACTCCAGACATGGTCAATGTTTTTGTAAAAAAAATTAACAGAACCTTATTTAATAATAAAAAGAAAACATCAGCTGAAAACCTAACCTAATAATAATCATGTAAAAGCAATTTAATGTGGACATAACCGCTCCCTATGACCTACTAACCGCTGCAAACTGCGCCCTGTAATTTTACCAGACTTTTTTTTTTTCGTTTTGGTTTTGTTGTGTTTGGTCAATTTGACAAACCTGACTGGCCACCATGGCCCCTCCAAGGCCCACCCTCCTCTGTCAGTCCCGATATGCTCTCTTTTTGATCCTCCGATACTCGAGCCATCAGCCCTTGTGTCCATGTGTCCATCAGTCCTGTGAGTGGAGCTGGGCTATTAGGCTATAGGCTGTGTTGACAGCCCTTCTCTCTTCTCTGTCTTTCTTCTTTCTTCTTCTGTTTATTTTGTTTTCTTTCATTTCCTCCTTGCTTGCTTGTTTGCCTTTTGCTTTCATTCTTGGTCTTTCTGTGGTATCTATCTATCTATCTATCTATCTATCTATCTATCTATCTATCTATCTATCTATCTATCTATCTATCTATCTATCTATCTATCTATCTATCTATCTATCCTTCTGGCCCCCTTTCTTGCTGTTCTCCTCATCTCTTACCCTATCAATATATTCTTTCTTTCTTTCTATCTGTTCCTTCTCTTCGGTCTCTCTCTCTTGCTCCCTCCCTCCCTTGCTCTCTCTTTCTCTCCTTCTCCCTCTCTCTCTTTCTCTCCTTCTCTCTCTCTCTCTCTCTCTCTCTCTCTCTCTCTCTCTCTCTCTCTCTCTCTCTCTCTCTCTCTCTCTCTCTCTCTCTCTCTCTCTCTCTCTCTCTCTCTCTCTCTCTCTCTCTCTGTGGTGTCTCTGTTGTGTGTCATGGCTCCCCCTCCCCCGTCCTAAGGTAATTTCAGCTACAGGGACACAGGGGCCTCTCTGCTGGATGGAGTGCCCCTGAGTGACAGCGAGGCCAGCAGGACCCCCGTCTCGCCCCCGGCCCGCGGAAGTAGGTGCTCTCCAAAAAAACTTTGGAGGACCATACTCCAACAACAAAGAGATAAATATTTAAACCAAACAGATGAAGAACTATCTCAATAATTGAAACAAGAAATAATTGAAACCTGTCACTACTGCTCAGAAAACGGAATGAGTTTTTTTTCCCCCTTTTTCTCTAACTTGGAACAACTGAGGAATCATGTTTGGCCCTTAAAATGTGAACGCAATTTCGGGCCTCATCTTTTTTTTCCTTTGGAAATTCAGATTTAGCTTGACCCCTAAGGAAGATTAGATGAAAACGGATCATCTTAAATGGAAAGCAATCTTCAGAAGCCATTTATTCTGTTCTGTTTTCTGAGAGACATTGGTATTATTGTCATTATTATTTTTTAAGTATAGTGTTTGTTGTGTTCTGTTTAAGTTTGTTTGTTCCTCTGTGGTGCTTGCTGTCCATTGGTTGGTTGGTTGGTGTGGTTGTATCACACAGTGGTTCTTCTATACCGTCTCCGTTGCCCGCCCACCCACTCAAGGCCCCCCCTGTGAACTGGAGAAATCAGCTGTCCCCTTGTCCTGCTTGCTGCGGAGGTCTTGAACGTCCCCCATCCCAGAGCCCTTGATGCAAGCACAAGCACATGCCTTTCCTCTTGCTAGCTCCTTCAACAACGTCACACAAAACCTCACACACCAAAAAGCAGCAACAATAAGATGGGTGTCATTGACTTGAGAGTGCATCCCTTACCTGTTTGTCAGAAAAGCCAAGTTGTACTGTACACAACTTAGACTTCTTTTTTGGGAGCTTTGAGATGTTTCACTGGTCCATCCCAAATAAAAGGTTTCTTCTTTTGATCAGTGGCATCTCTTCAAGCTCCTAAATGAAGCCGTGGCTTTCTTGACTAATATGACCTGTGTGAATGAGAGATCTTTGCAGACATCCTTCTTTTTGCTCTTTCCATTTTTTTCTTACACACATGCACACAGTGTGGTGGTCTTGATCACACCGACGCGTGTGTATTTTGTGTGCAAGTTTATTCATGTGTGTTTGTGTGAGGAAAAAAAACTGACCAGGATTGCAAAACCCCACAACATGGTTAAACCAAAGGCTCCCCCTATTCGCTCACCATTCGCTACACTTCTGTGTTTTATTTGTCACCTATCCTGAGAGCATGGCTCAGTACACTAACCCAAATACCTTGCCTATTACTACCACCCACCCCATTCACCCTATTGTGCCTATCCTCTATCCCAGCCCTAAACCTTCTTCCTTATTTTTGAAACGAATCCTTTTCACGCACGGGGCAATCCATTGACCCTGATTCCATTCCTATTTTCCAGAAGTATTGATTGTCTGTTGCATTGACTAGTTCCGTAGAACATGCCATCTTTCATCATTATTATTAATTTTTTCCCCTGTTGTTTCATGTTTTTCGCTGTCTGTCCATGTCTCTTTCTGTTGTTCCCACAGGCAATCCGGTGTCAGCTGTAGTCACCTGCAATCTCTTTGTCATCCCCGCTCTGAGGAAGATGCAAGGGATCCTGGATCCACGGCCAACCATCATCAAAGCTCGGGTAACCAGCCTACGCTACCAACCACCCAGCCTAATAGCAGTGATGCGCAACCTGAATTCAGGACCTACAATCCAGTGCCACCAAGGAGTGCAACCAGGGCTCTAAATGAACACTGGCCAACTGGCCTAACGCTGGTGAAAATTGTTTGGCTGGTACAAAAGAAAGCTTACCAGCCACTTAAACTGATAGTAAGTGTATGTGTGGCTAGTAAGATTTAACATCTCATTAACATACCGGTATGCAACATGCACCATAATCCAAAAGGCTTGGTTGGCTTGACCTGGTCTGATTGCCCTATTTGAACATGTTAAAGCTGTTCTTTTGGAGCCTGGATTCAGAGGGTACAACTAATTTTACCTGTCCACTTGGGCCACTTGGACAGATAAAACCAGGTAATGTGGAATACATGTATCTGGCACTGGATTGTGGACTGGATTGCGTCCAGATTGCCCATCACAGCCATCAGGGCTTGAAATGAGCGAGAGAACACCATCACTAGCGTTATCTGTGAAGATTCTCATTCATCCAGATCATATTATCCAAATAGTGTAGTTGCAAGCAACTGGACCTCTTATTGGAGCATATGGGCCAGTCATGGCTTAGAGCGCTAGCCTTTAGATCAGAGGGTTGCAGGTTCAAATCCCACCCTTACCAGCACCTTCATCCATGGCTGAAATCCCCTTGAGCAAGGCACCTATCCCCGCATTGCTCCAGTGCCTGTGACCAATAACCTGAACCTAAACAAGTCTAAGTCGCCTTGGATACAAGCGACAGCTGCAGTAAGTGTAATATAATAATGTAATTGAGCTTGTGAGATGGTCTGTTCCTCATTCAAGGAGCTTCACATCTTCCATGTCTAGTTCCTTACCACTAAATTCTTTGGATTATGGTTGTGAATTATGGCTATGGTCTGTCTGCCCTACCAATCAGAGTCTGGTGCCTTTGCATTTCAGTCGATATCTTTTCCCCACAGTAGATGTACCTAAATGCAATGATCTTCAGTGTCAGTGATCTGTGTTTTTCTCCCTTTCAGTTATCATGTGATGTGAAGTTGGATCCACGGCCCGAGTACCACCGCTGCATACTAACATGGCATCATCAGGAGCCATTGCCATGGGCACAGAGCACAGGTACAGAGAGCACACTACACCAGAGTTCTTATAGACAGAGATACGGCATTCTAGTTCTTTTCCGGTAAGCACTTTATGGCGGGTGAATTTAGGAGACCTTCGGTTAGTAGACCCTCAGAGTCCTGAGGTTGAGAATAAATGGAGTGGAGCTGTAGATGACGGTAGCGCACTTCTTGTGCAAACACCTCAAAAATAGAAGAAGAAGGAGTGGACAACGCCCCCTTAGGAGACCCACCTTGAGCACACTCTTTTGCATTGGGTGGGCGGGTTTTGAATCCTCTTTATTAATCCAACCTCTTTGACTACACCCTGTCAGGGCTAACTGACTAGCCTCGGGCTGTTCAGTCGTACCAAAGAGAGTAGATTAGAGAAAGAGGATTCAAACTCCGCCCACCCAATGAAAAGGCGTGTGCTCAAGTTTGGTCTTCTAAGGGGGCGTTGTCCCCTCCTTCTTCATCTCTTTCTGTGGCATTTGGTGATGTCTTGCATAAGATATGCGCTACCGCCATCTACAGTGCCAAGGGAACTCCATTTATTCTCAACTTAAAGCCTCCAAAGGTCTCCCAACTGCAGGTCTCCTAATGGG
The DNA here is from genome assembly GCF_034702125.1 of Engraulis encrasicolus. Taxonomy (NCBI): domain Eukaryota; kingdom Metazoa; phylum Chordata; class Actinopteri; order Clupeiformes; family Engraulidae; genus Engraulis; species Engraulis encrasicolus. The sequence goes on from NC_085875.1 coordinate 20,002,556, forward strand.
GCGCTCACATGACCTCACCTGGATCAAGGAAATGCACAGGCTTGAAGTATCTTACTCTAATCTACTCTCTTTGGTCTTACTGTACCAATTTAGGTCTGAGGTAGCAGTAGATTGAGAAGTACCACAATGAACATGTTTAATGTGTATTAGAGTATTCCATATACAATGTGTAATGCGTGTGGTACGACACCTTGATTTCCTTTGGAGATCAGTTCCTCTACTACTCCATCTACAAACATCTCCGTCTCCGTCTGTGTGGTGTGTACAGGGAACCAGATGAGCAGTCGACTCATGAGCATGCGCAGTGCCAACGGCCTGCTGATGCTGCCGCCCAAGACCGAGCAATACGTGGAGCTGCACAAGGGGGAGGTGGTGGACGTCATGGTTATCGGACGACTATGATGGTGACGTCCCCACCCCAACGGACAGCGAGACGGACGGAGAGAGACAGACACAGAGAGAAAGAGAAAGAAAGAGACATGGATAAGAAAAGGAGGAGGAGGAGGAGGAAGTGGTGCATGTCCACATATCATTACTATTCTGTAATATGCAAATGGCACAGCAAGTTTGTACTGATTTGACCAACCCGACGTTGATTGGAAGGGGTAATCAACAACTCACTGACTGCTGAAAACAAAAAGTGGTTTACTGTACTGGCAATGTTACTTGGAAAAAGAAATCCTTATTATTTCAAAACGAAAGAAATCGAAAAAAAATATTATACCTTTTAAAATAAGACTATATATAATATATAAGATTTATTCTGTAATATATTATTATGATTATTATTATGAATATCATCATCACCATCATTCTATTAAGCAACTCTGTTCTCGTTTCATCGCAAAATTGCTTTGTGTGTTCTCAACGCTAGCCCTTATAGATAGCTGTAGCATTTTAGTAGAAAGCTGTAGATTCCTGACTGGGATTCATTGAAATGCTTATTTCCGGACTTTAGAGGACGTAAGGACAAAAAGTGTTGGGGGGGTCGGGGAGGGTGTTTGGGGGTGTTATGTTTTTGGATTTGGGGTGGGTGGGTGGTCTGGTTTGGTTGGAGGTGGGGGTTGGGAACAGGGTAGGGCCAAGGAAGGATACATGGAGGGGGGGGAGGGGGTCTGGATGTAGCCAGCGTGCGTGCGTGCGTGCCACCGCTTTTTGTATGGAAGTCACCAGGGCGTCCAAAGGCATTCATTCCCAACAGCTTTGCTTGTCCTTATTCTTGTGAGTCGTGTTCATGTGCACTGTGCCAACAGTCGGGAATCTGGGGCCTGGGCTGGGTGGAGGAGGAGGAGGTGGTAAGAGGGTGCGGAGGGAAGGAAGTGAAGGGGGGCCAGGAAGGACTTGGACAGGGGATTGGGGGGTGGGGGTGGGGGTGGAGATGTCTTGGGAGGTGGTGTGTATGTGTGTGTTGGGGGGGGGGGGGTCGCAGACAAGGTCAACTCTGGCTTCACTAAAGCGCTCTGAGTCGTGGAACCATCAGACACAGAGATGCAGACTCACTGCAGAAGCCACACTTTGCGGGGCCTTGTCCTTTTCTGGAAACATCCATCAATGCTGTGGAGCAACGTGACCTTTAGGATCCCATCACTCCTGCGTCCCAGGACACCCCCCACCCCCCTCACTCCAGAGTCCCTGGACATGCCTCTTTTCCACCTGTCCACCCCCACCTTCCTCTCCCCACACCTTGGCCACCTCATCCCAGGCACTCCCCCCTAACCCTGTCTGTCCACACCCAGAGGGTCTAAGGCAGATCTTTTTTTTTTGTTCGTTTTTGGTTTGGTTCAACGTTTTAAAAAAAAGATCAAGAAAAAAAAACAACTGAAGGAAACAACAGCTTATTTAAAGCGCTGAAAGTCTTTTTTAAATATTCAAATATAAATAAATATATAAATATAAATATATATATATAAGAAAAAAGAAAACTGTACAGTAAAATGATGGGTGATATTGTACAGATGTGTGACCAGCACTCCTATGAATATACTTGAGGATGAGGATGAGCTCCTTAAAAAAACAAAAACAAAAACAAAACAAAAAAAACCTCTGTACTATAAAGACATTTTCTGTAATGATATTGAAACTGATGAGAGATAATTAAAACCTCGATCATTACATAATACATTTTGCCTCTGCTTGTTTTTTTTCAGTTTCGGTGTTTTTTGCTATTTTATTTTGTTATGAATGAAATACATTGTATTATTATTACTATTATTATTATTACTATTACTATTACGATTATTATTATTATTATTATTATTATTATTATTATACCGGTACTCTGAATTTCACAATTGTTCTCATTTTATTTTCTCAACCTGTTTCCTATTATATTCCAGATATATTTTTATTCTCTTGCCGATTTTGCAAAGCAAATCTAATAATGACTACATTCATCTAGGATACTCTGTAAATATATATATTTTTAATCTGTCTTTTGTAGGGCCTTTTATGTTGAGATGGGCGCACTGTTTTTACTTATAAATAGTTTGGTTTGAAGCAACTGGACTGGTTTCCAAAACATCAGGCCAGAACTGAGAAGACTTATTTTAAAGCTGCAAATGTGTCCAGTTGCGTACAACTGGATGAATGAGAATTTTCATAGGGTCATGTGGGTAGTTCTACAACAGCCCTTTTAGTCTTCCTAAAAAAACGTTTTACTCAAAGATCTGTGGTAGGCCATTTTTTCCAATA
>NC_085875.1:20010246-20042746 GCF_034702125.1 Engraulis encrasicolus
TTGTGGCAGTAATACCAGCCAAGAACGCAGTAAGTCTGTTTTTTGTGGCAAAAAGACACACAAATGTTGTTGTTTTTTGGGTTTTTTTGTGTGCATTAAATTTCTATCCTAAAAAAGCATTACCAGGAAGTGTCACCACCAATTTACCGACAACACAGTTGTCGCGCCATATGGAAAACTTTGAAGCCTTTTTTCTCAGTTTGCCGTTTTTAGAGTTACTGCGTTCTAAGATTGTAGGGCAGTATACTAAGAACATGGTTCAGGAGTAAACTCATTTTCGAAAATCAGGACTCCAGGCTCTTCTATTAGATGATACGCCTCTTAACTTAACCCGGTTTACTCCTGATCAACTTCTTATTAGTATTGGCCCCTGATGTGTAACCTGGTTCTCATGCGATGGTTGTTCTGGAACAATAAGGTCGTTCGTGATAGAGTTTTTTTTACCAGGCAGCAAGTGTACCTGGCAGCGAGCATGCCCTCTGTGTCCCGCGTGAAGCATCCTGGTTAGAATTTTTGTCCACGATGCAGCATATGGGAGTGACCTCTGTGCCGCAGTCATGTCACATGGTGTTAAGTCATCGCGGGAACAAAATATTTGCTAAGCAGTCGCGCAGTCACCTCAGAGCAACTGCTCTGGCATGGGACCTCCTCCATGCCGTCGGTAATCTACTCTGATTGGCATTCATCTATCTCACATAAATTGCGGGTGTAGTCCACATGGTTGTGAGGCAGTTCATCGAAGCAGCGTGTTTTATGTCTTGGGAAATTACGTTAGATAAAACTGTCCATCTTGTTTGGCAAGCATTAAACCCCACCTTTATTAGACCAAGCAGATCTCGTTTTGATCACGAAAATATCTGCTTGGTTGCGTCAGAGCCTATTGTCATTCGCTTAGCTCTGGAAAGGTGTGTGAGTGTTCAAAACAGCTCGAACCTGATTGGAGAATTCACATGGCTTTTTTTGAATCACGTACTACTTCAACCACTGACTTGTATATACCCCGCCCCGCGATTCTGATTGGACAGGCTGTGAAATATCTGATTCTGTTAGGGCTCGTCTAAGATTTCCAGACCCTCGTGCGAGCTCACGAAGTTTAACTAAGAGGCACGAAGGGTCTGCGTGAGAGCCAGGCTACCTGATGTGTGCATTTACATGTAATACAGTTTATTGTGTTAAGCAGAAGTGCCATCGAGACAAACTGCCACTATTTCCTCCAAACACAGATGACTTAAGAATTGATGTACCTGTTGGAAGGGCTTGTTATGATAAGCTTGTTTTGAGCTGACTGAAGTGAGTGAAGTTGTGGCAGATGTTCTGAACCCGGGAATGTCAACTCTATGTTTGTAGTTAGTATGCTGATTTTGGTGGAAACTGCAATTAATGTTGTAATTTCTAACAATGCAATACTTGTGGAGGGTTTCCTTAACGATTGTTTTACGTCCATATATTGTGTATATGCTGCAAGATTTAGATATTTTGGAAGACTGGACAGCGATCAGAAAGGTAATCCGTTTGTAACAGCTCTTGTACTTTTCCTGATAAAGCACATACAGCATATTTGCCTTACAACTACAACAAATATTGTGTGTTCACTGCATAACTAAGGAACTCTAGCATGTAATTGTGATCTTACACCTGGCATCATGTTTTCTAGGCTGTGGCTACGCTTGGACCTCACAAAGTCCGGCCTGATGGTAGGTGTACTTGTTTTAACACCCTATTCTGTTGACCTCTTGTTACCCTGCAACCCTGTTACCTTCTATGTTGTCTTTTATGTAGGTGGTGTTGTATTTCACTGATTATTGAGAATGTGGCTAAAATAGCTTTACATTTTGAAAAAAAACCCTTCAAATCTAAAATATAGAAGTACTGTATATTATCACAGACCCCTTGATTACCTGGATCTTTTTTGTTTATGAAAATGTAATTGATTTTCAATCAAATCAGTACTTTAATGAGCGGGATATGTTTTTGCCAAACTTTCAAGAATCAGTTGTTTAATTTTTGCCAGCACAAACCACAAACTGGTTGTTGTGTATGACAAATAAATGTGAGTTAAATGTCATTGTTGGAAACCCCCAGTGTCCCCCATGGTGAAGCCAGAGAAACACCCTCAGCAGCCGCACCACACGGCCAGGTCAGAAGACGGCCGACTGTACTACGATGGGGAGTGGTACTGTAGAGGACAGAGCATATGCATCGACAAGAAGGACGAGTACCCCACAAGGTCAGCTGCCTGCAAATCGCCAGCTGTTGTCATGCATACGTTTTCTGATATCTCATGTAGTGGTTCCATTCCATCTGTCTATACATGGGTTTCACGTTAACAAACATCCGTGTTGTGAGTAGGGGCAAGATGCTAAGCAGCCAACCACGTGAGCTCATTTTTTGAGTGACAGCAGTTTCCAACAATCAAAGGTTGAAGAGTACGCAGCTAGGGGTGCGCAGCCGGGGGTGTTTACAAACATGCAACCCATGTATAGAATGGGAATATGAATGGTGTCCTAAGTCATAATGGACTCATGGGCTATGTCTCAAATGGCGCACTTTTGTCAGTGCACTGACAGTCAGTGTACAGTGTACACAGTGCACTGAGGTCTTTAGTGCATAGTGTCGTGGAAAAATTTGAGCACTGTGCCCTCGCTGGAAGTGACGGCTGAGCATGGCATTAGCTCGCCAAAATATGAGTTGGCTACTGTTTACAATGCACAGCGTCTGGTGCTTGTATTTCCATGTCCTTCAACCCAAAGGACAACAATCACACATACAATACTTTGGTTTGCATGAAAAGGTTGGTGTCCCATCAACATTACTTACAGAATTAGGAGACTGTTGACCAAACTCTTCTACTGAACTGACTGCCACATTTCCTCCGTGTCATAGTCAACATGGCCGCCATTTAGTGCGTGCAGTGTCCTGGCACTTTCAGTGCACTGGCCCAACTGAAATTTTCAGCGGGAGCGCCCTAGGCACTGAAAAACAGTGCACGAAGTGCACAAGTGCGGCATTTGAGACACGGCCATGGTTTACAGTGCATGGCAGCATTTTGTTCCATCCTACACTAGAGGTTGATTTATAAAGTTGTAGCCAGAATTAGTGCTGGTAGTCTGGCACAAGCGCACCAGAACTTGTTTCAAACCATCAACAGCGAAAACCATTAAACCACTGTTCCGAAGTTTGCTTCAGTACGGAAAAACCATGTGATATATTACGTATGAAACAGTAAACTGGTTCAGTTTTCCGAAAGCAGCTGCAGTGTTTCGCGCTGCCACACGAACCAGCAGGCGCGCGCATTCATGTGTTTGGCCTGTTGCAGAGCCGTCTGCCAGGTTGCAGTGGAGAGAATAGATATTTTATTGACTGTCATTAGGCCTATAAGTCCCACTTGATGGACAAGTAGACAACATCGTCATAAGTTATGAACACAACAAGGAGAAGATGTTAATGTTGAGCAACGCTTTATTCTGATCGCCCAAAAATAGACTTATAATAAATGAATAAATAATAAATAAATGTGGCATCGTAGCCTTTGTAATGTCGTCTACCTCAACTGCCTCATCAGTAGCCTAAAATGTCAAATGTCTGGAAGTTAGTGTGCAAAAGTATGAGCTCAGTCCAATATTGGGAGTAATGTCACAGATGATGAGGGCATAACATCTCATCTTATCGAATTGAGCCCGTTTAATTGCAAACATGGCTTTTCACCAGGAGAGGGCCTTGTTACTGAAGCTTCAAGTACTAACCCAATTTTTGAAGCAATGTGCCTAAATGGTGCAGAGCTTCAACAAAGCTTCATTTGCCCATCACTATCCAGAATATGTAATAAGTATTAGTATCGGAGTTCAAGAGAGTCCAAAGATGAATACGCTTCATTATATGCTTGTTCATAGCATACTATTGTGCTGGGATCAAAGGGTCACTATATCTCTTTCATGGACAGTTTTGGTGAGCTCTCTCACTACTGACCTTTATGATTGGGGAACGTTTCAGTTCCCAGTTTTAAGTTACTCATGACGTTAACAAGCTCTCTCTCTCTCTCTCTCTCTCTCTCTCTCTCTCTCTCTCTCTCTCTCTCTCTCTCTCTCTCTCTCTCCTTTCTCTTTCCTGTTCCCAGTGCTATCATCACTACCATCAACCATGACGAGGTGTGGTTCAAGCGCCTGGATGGCAGCAAATCCAAGCTGTATATTTCCCAGCTACAGAAAGGCAGATACACCATCAAACACTCCTAGAGCTCTGCGCCGCTGTCCTCTGCCCAAGCCCAGTCCAGCCATCTATCTATCCATCTATCAATCAATCTCTACCGTACTGCCATCTCTCGTGCCAGCCTGTACAAAAACAAACTCTGCACCACTTCTGCAAAAGTACAGTGAAGGACTGGCAAACAGTATTTTCATTCCAGTCCTTTTTTTCACGTCCAGATCCAGCCTATCATGTATTGTGACTTTTCCTTATTTTTTTATTTTCCTCCATTCAAGAATAACGTTGGGATGGGGTTCAGGATACAGCCAATGACGATAAATATACAAAAAACATTGTTTTACAACAATATGACAAACTTTGTGTGTGCGTGTGTGTGTGCGCGTGTGTGTATGTGTGCGTGTGTGTTTTGAATGTATAGTATGAATGGTTCAAATGTATGCATGCTCAAAAGCACTGTATGGTATTTTTTGTCTTCTATAAGAAAATGTGTACTATAGCCATTTATACCACAGTTTACAGCTGAACTGTGCAGCAAACCGTATATGAATATATTGTGTATTTTTAAGCTCTGTATTCATTTTTGATTAAGCCTCCGTGGTACAAGTTTGTGTGGGGGTGTCTGTGTGTCTTTGTGTATGTTCATGTGTGTAGCCAAATATGAACAGAACATCACCCCTGCCAACTCCCCCACCCATTCTTCCTTTTTATGAATTTTCTTCTTTATGTCATCTGTACTGCCTGAATGGTATGTATAAAATGTCTCTGAAATCATTATTGTTCTCTGAAATACCGGTATACTGTATAGAACTGCCTTAAGTGTTTTTAAGTTAGACCAACTGTTTTGATTAGACATTTACAAGGCATTGCCCTGTCTATTTTCTCTGTCAGGTTCTTGATTTATGAACTGTACGTGTATTCTTTGTGTCTGCCTTTCACTATTTTCCTGCCAAATTTGTTTGAGGTAGCCTAATTGTTCCCGTTTTTTTCTTCGTACAGTTTGTCTTTTGATTTTGCTGTATCATGTTCAACAGGAAATTGTGTCTGTGTCTGAAAGTAGGAAGTAAAGCCTGATTTGAAGAAAGGCTTTTTTGCCCACTGGTCAGTCATTTCTTGCCCCTATCCATATCCATTTGGGAAACGCAGGCCGCATGAATGAAATTCCATCTCACTGCAATGCAATTCAATTAAGCGCACCTAGATGTCGCTGTTTCCGTCTTGTTTGGAAGTCAAGCTGCTGCAGTTCCTAACTAGCAGCCAGCAAGCAGCACTGTTGTGGTCTGGTCTGGAGAGAGGAGGAAGATGACAGCCCGAAAGTCTGGGTCACGACTAGAGACAGAAATAGAGCGATGTCGTTCAGAAGGACAATGGGACAAGATACCGGAACTTGTGCGGCAGCTGTCTGCTAAACTAATATCAAACGGTTAGTTCTAAACCATTACAATGGAAATGTTCATCTGTCCAGGAAGGTGGAAAGCTAGCCAGTTAGCTAGCCTGTCAGTCTTGTATTGCTAGCCACATTAGCTTGCTAGCTACTGCTAGTTATTCCAGTTTGGTGACCCTATGATGTGTAACAAACTGAAGTCCAAGAATGATCAACAGTTAAAACGGATATGCATATTAATATGGTTTATAGGGGGTCTGGAACGCTTTCCTTTTGCGATCAGGGTCTGATGTTTTGAAATGGAAAAGTGGCATCAGCATTTGATGGCTCAGTGGTTTTGGTAACGTTATGTTTCCTGTTTTGGGGAATGTTGACATTTAGTGCCAGTTGTATGGTGAACTTGCTATATCCTAGCATGTGATGTGCTGTTTATAAACTGCCTGTAGTTAATTAATGTCGTGGCAGTTTTCATTCTGTTTGTAGGAATTCTCTGGTTGCCTTTTCCTGACTGGAGACGACAGTGGTAAGGTAACACTCCAGAAGTCAGATGTTGAGATTTCATAGATGCTCAACAGGAAGACAGCCTAAAGTGCTGACCATGTAGGCTACGAGCAACACGTCAGTAGCTTTCCCCAGAATTGGTTGACCTTTTCCAAAATATTAAATGTTGTAAGAAATAATGTCTCGTATTGCTGCAGACAAAGGATTGCATTGAGTATAGACAGTCAACATAGTCTACCACAAATATGGAAACTAGGCACCTGTACCTGTGTAGAAGCCAAATCTGAACACCAGTTTCGGCAGTATCTCTACCAGTGGCATGCATTTCACCTGGCTGGTGTGCACTTTTGAGTTCTTCTACACGCACGCACACTGAAGTGTTGAAGATTAAGATACTCGGGTAGGCAAACAGATTAACATTCGGTGTGTTGTAGCATGTTGGCCTAATCTGAGATGGAATGCAGTCATCATGAGTGATGTGCATAAAGATTATGTTGTTCTTTATCACCAGAGGCTCTGATGGCAATTGGGTCATTTACTCTGACTGTACTCATGGGAGACACATATTTTAGATTGTTATGGTTAAATGGAAACTGGAGTGAATAACTTGCAGCTCCACAATACTGTTTTATTTACATACTCTTCTCAGTGAATCATTTGGCACTTCCAGCTCACAAAGAATTGAACAAGACTCATATGGAGTGCTGTACCTTACCCGTTTGGCCAAACAGCAAGGTCACTGTTTATTTGTCGTCACCAGTAAACCGTTGTGTTAAACCTTACTTTCTTCTGCAAAGAAAATCTTTGAGGGTCTTATAGATTCTTATGGGGTCTTAATACCTCCTCAATAATTTCCCACGGCCAGTCTTGTAACCTGAGGTAAACTGTGTGAGGGGAAAGTGCTAGAACTGTTAGGTCTAACCAGTACTGGAGATGGAACTGTCTTATGATGCTACATAGGCACATTATAGGTACTTATTATTGTCATCCTTAAGATCCAGTCAATTTACATTCCCCTCCACGTTATAAATGAATTGGGGGAAATTTGGAGTACTACACTTTCACCAAAACGACATCTCCACTTTTAAGTTGCAGTAATATCACCATATTAGGCTAGTTTGGTAATTCGGTCTGGTCCATTTTCTGTCATCAGTGGAACAATTAAGATTGCACGATTATTTAGAAAAGAAAAAAAAAGAAAACAAAGGTACTCTGTCACACAGTTGAAGTGCAAAAGAGGAAGTGTGCTGATTCAGGACAATCATCAAATCAACTTTTAGAATGGCTTCAGAACAATAAAATGCACACTGGAATAGCCCAGTCAAAGCCCTGACATAATCCACATTGAGTTAACATGGCATGACTGCAGCAAAGCTATTCACTCCAGACATTCCAAGAACCTTGCTGAAGTATGCCAGTTTTTTGAAGAGGAATGGTTTAAGATTCCTCCCGTTTGTGCTCATCCAATGTGCATCTACAGAAAACTTGAATGCATGGGTGTACTTACTTTTCCTCACTTTCCCGTGAATCTTATGGCCAATAAAAAATAATTAAGTGTAATTGTTTGGGTGGTATTAGTTAAAACATACACCGTGCGCTCCTTCTTGCCACTTCAGAGATCAGACCATATTAATGACCAATTTGCACTAAAATGTAAGAAATTCTAAAGGGTGTACTAACCAACTAACTAGCCTTCCACTGTTACTGAATCCTGACTTATGAGGTCAGAGACAGTGTTGCCAGATGGACAAAATTATGGTAGATACGATAAATATAGTATATTTTGCCTTCTGTACGATCCGAAAAACATTATGTACGATAACTTCAGAGCTGTCATCCAGTTCATTTAGATGTCTTGAAACCAGTTGGGTATTGCACGATAATTTCCTCCCAAAAAGCCCCCAAAAACGATAATTTTGAGGGTTTGGTACAATAATGCAGCATTTTCCATCTGGCAACACTGACTGACTGGAGGTCACTTCAGTGAAAGCCCATTGGGAAACTCCAACTCCCATTGTGATTGTGACACAGCACTCCACAGCACACAAGTGAACACTGCACACAACGAAATTGAATTGTATACCTCACTCGTGCAAGGGGGCAGCCCTCAGTGGCGCCCCATGGGGAGCAGTGCGGCGGGACGGTACCATGCTCAGGGTACCTCAGTCATGGAGGAGGATGGGGGAGAGCACTGGTTGATTACTCCCCCCACCAACCTGGCGGGTCGGGAGTCGAACCGACAACATCTGGGATGCAAGTCTGACGCCCTAACCGCTCACCCTTGCAGAGCTCACTGTCATCCAACTCAATTACCAATAATAATAACCTATAGACCTATTATTTACTTTTGAAAGAACTATGCTAGACTACTATTACTTATTTTCTTGGTCAACAGTGTCCCTGGACCTGGCCAGGTCTTTTGGGAGGAGATTACTCTTACTATGTTTTGTATTTATGTTGTGTATCTATATTTGTGAAGCACAGTGACTTTAACAGAGCAGATTTCATGTCATAGACAAGTCACATGTCACAACCAAATGGTAATGATTGATCAGATGCACATTTCACACTCCATCACAATTCACCCCTCCCACTAATGATTCTCAGTTAATCCGTTCCAGACCCTCTGTGTGAATAAAATCAGTACAAGGGTATGATAAAAACCAGGTTAGGCCTACAGGTATGCCAACCTGTAGGGATGCACCGTCGGTATCGACACTCGATACTGCTCATTATACTCGTACTCGTACTCGTACTCGTCAAGCACTTGCCGATACTAGGAACGATACTGCTATCAAACAAAAAAAAGCAAAATCTTGTCACGTTCTGTGGACTTGAAAGCAGCATGGAAAAAAGTGCCACCTCATACATACTAACATTTAAATGTTCATGGAAATGGACAATAAAAATATCACAGGTGGAAAAAAACAAGGCCATGCATTTACTTTTATTGTATTTTGGTGGTAAAAGGTATCGGTACTCGGTATCGGCAAGTACACACATTAATGTACTCGTACTTGTATCGGTTTTCAAAAAAGTGAACGGCCATCCGGGTACTTTGCTCGTAAATGTGCGTTACGCCCCTTTATGGGTGAAAACAAACCAAATGTCTCATCAACTTACATGCTACATCGGCTTGTCTAAATGAACACAGTCCATGCTTCAGCCACGGCTGTTTGGCTCTATTATTTGAACAGCCGGCAACACAACATGTTTTTCGGGATGTTGCGCGTGAACAACGCTAGTCTACAGGTTCGTATCTTTCGTTTATTAAAGCCCAACATCACCAATTGACTTGCATGGGTTGTTTTCCCCCACAAATGGGCTTAATGCACATGGAAAACATCACGCCGTTCACGAGTATAAAGCCCCTGACTACAGGTCTAGGCATAGCCCTCCCCCAGACTAATAGCAGGCCATTACCTCCAGTTAACCCTAACCAGTCTGCAAATAGGGTAGGCTGGTACATTAAAATGCGATTCAAGATTGTTTTTAACCTAAGGGTCAATAGCTGTAGAACTTTAAATTTGCTGTCCATCCTATTCCTAGCCAGAACTCATTATCATACTTCCTATCATAGGGACCCAGCTGGCTTAAAAGATTCAATAAAGTCCACTTTATAACATAAATGTTTATAATGTATGTATAATATTAATGTTTGACTGTCTGACTGTCTCTCTGTGTCTGCATCTGTGTGTCCGCCTCTGTCTGTCTTTGTGTGTGTGTGTCTGCGTGTCTGTCTGTATCTGTGTATGTGTATGTGTCTGCGTCTGTGTCTGCGTCTGTGTGTGTGTGTCTGACTGACTGACTGACCGTCTGTCTGTCTGTCTGTCTGTCTACATCTGTGTGTATTTGTCTGTCTGTCTTCTGCCTGTCTGCATCTGTGTCTGTCTGTCTTTCTGTGTGTGTGTATGTTTGTCTGTCTGCCTGTCTGTCTGTGTCTGCATGTGTGTCCAGATGACCTGGGGGAGCTGCTACTGGGGGAGTCCAAGCTGCAGCAGTTCCTGAAGGAGAACCCCATCAAGCAGGATGCCAGTCCCCGTGGCAACCGGCCCCGCCTGGTGGAGGTCCGCAAGCACCTCACCGCCGCTCTGGACCGTGGAAATCTCAAGGTATAACCACAGCCAGCGGAATGGATGGTGGCTTGGCGGTAGAATGCTAGCAAATCTACTTCGTGAAGCCTCATAGGGTTCTTTCCATCATTTTGACTCGCATCCTCGACCTGTGCTTTTGGCATCGCGCTTTGCTGACGCCTCGTCTCCGTGGAGAAAACCATAACGTTTCCCCACTGTCAGCCTGAGTGACGGAGGAAGATGCCTGAATGTTTAGCTAACTGATTAGGGTACTGACTATAGTCAACTCGTACTGTACTGTTACTCTGGGGACCTGGGTTCGATTCTGGCCCAAGGTCATTCCCAGTCATTGTCATGTCACCCACCCCTAAACATTAGTAAAGCTCACTCCTGCTGCCTCAAATGCGCTAGTGACTGAGCTAGTCCAGCCCACTGTTTAGGCCTGGGCTATTCAATCAGAATGAATAACATTAACCAAGAACTGAATTCGGGCCATCACTAACGTGGTAATGACACACTAATTTTTAAACATGTTCTTCTGACCTAAAACTTAACCACATTGTATGTTCAGTGTACAAGACAAGCAAGAGATTCAGAAGAAAAGCGTGTGTTGTATTGCGGTATCAAAGCTGCAATGTACATGGCTACAGCTGGGGGGCAGATCTGGGCCACATGTGGACTGTGTCCGGGCCGCCAATTGAATAGGCCTTGGTTATGCCATCGGCCTCTCATAGCAGGGGTTCGCTGTTAAGGTGTCGAGTTGGAGCCCTGAGGGGTGAACTAGTGCAGAGATGACCTCGGTTGCACCAGCAGCAGCATGCCACACGCTGGATTATTGGATTATTAGCAGATTTATGCTAACACCATGGCCACTAGGTCTTGTCTACGTGCAGCTACGGAGTGTGATGCAATGGGAGATGGCTGTACATGCCATTTAACCATGCGTACAGGCAGGGTAGTTGCTTGGGCAAGATGCTGTACCTCAAAACCCTAAGCTTGGGTTTGCCTTATGAACGGAAGATTGAGGTCTATGGTTAAGGAACAAAAATTGCATGAACTCGTTTACTATTAAATACAAGATGTGAGAGACACACATTTAACAATACAAGCAAACTGATACACATTCCTTTTACTGTATAATTTATTATCTTAGTTATTAACTGTTTTCAACTGATGCATATTTCGAGTGGTCTGTATTTACTGTTGCCCTTGTGTAGTGTGAGGTCTTGCTTGCGTCATCACGTTTTAAGCTGTGCTGTGAAACCAATGTTTTCAAAGTCAAAGTAAGCTATTGCCTAGTGTACGCTATTACCAGAGACGATTGATAAGGAGGAGACGGTTCATAAGGAGTTTCATATGGAATCCATGTAATGGAAGGTTATATAAGCTGTATGTCTATAAACTGGCATGCTCCTTCATGAGACTAGCGGAGGTTGAGAATAAAAGGAATCAATGGGAACGTGGGTACGTCAAAGGGAATCTGAAAAAGGTCACACCCATTTAGAAGGCCAGAATTGTCACATCTGGTCACATCAGTTACACGTGTCTGTCTCTCTGTTTCTGTTTCTGTCTGCTGTCTGTCTGTCTGTCTCTCTGTCTCTCTCTCTCTCTCTCTCTCTCTCTCTCTCTCTTGTTCGCTCGCTCTCTCTCTCTCTCTCTTGTTCGCTCGCTCGCTCTCTCTCTCTCTCTTGCTCGCTCGCTCGCTCTCTCTCTCTCTCTCTCTCTCTCTCTCTCTCTCTCTCTCTCTCTCTCTCTCTCTCTCTGCAGCATGACTACCTGCAGGAGGCCAGTCTCCTGATGGCCAAGCTGTGCTATGTGGAGGGGGACTACAGGGAGGCCTTGAACCAGTACGGCCGCGTCACTCTGGACGACATGCAACTTGTCGGGGCTCCCGTCTACCGCCTGTCCATGATCGCAGAGGCCTACGCCACTAAAGGTAAAGACTGCATGTCCCTGCCTGGCTTGCCAGGTTAAGAAACATTAGCCTTTTCTCATGATGTCAAACAAGTTCTGTTTTTGAAGTGAAACGGGTTATAAGGCCCTGAATAGTAATTCATCTCCTACCTCTAGGAGCAGTCCTCCTTAATCAATTGATCTATTTATTTATTAAGCGGGCTTGCAGAGCAAGGCCTGATTCTAGTAATCTCTAAGTACATACTAATTGCCATACAGTCAATCAGAACAGGTGCAGCCAATATAGGGTTCCATCTCAACTGTCACTTTCTCTCAACATTCTATTCTTAACGAGCACCTGCAACTACAGTTTTAGAAGTCTATTGTTCAGCTCTTCAATGCAATCTGATATTGTCTTGCTGGAATGTTTATGACAGCCAGCTGCTTGGCTCAATGGTAATAGTGCTGGATTAGAGATATGGAGGTTGGGAGTTCGAATCCCATCAGACCTATGTTGATTTTCAAAATTATATCATATGCAGTGTACCTTAGCTAACTTAAAATACCATGTATGTCATTTATCAATGAGGTTGTGAGTTCGAATCCCACTTGGACCCATGTTGATTTTCAAAATTATATCATATGCCTTAGCCAACTTTAAATACCATGTATGTCATTTAGTATCAATGGCAAAGGTGCCGGATTAGAGATATGGAGGTTGTGAGTTCGAATCCCACTCGGACCCATGTTGATTTTCCAAATTATATCATATGCAGTGTTCCTTAGCCAACTTAAAATACCATGTCATTTAGTATATCCCCAAAACGCGGAGCTACAACACTTTCAAGATGGCTGAATCCAAGATGGCTGAATTGTTTGGCCCATAACTTCTGACTGGGTGGATGGATTTTTTCCAACATTTCTTTTAGCTTTGTTTTCTCAATAGTAGTTTGTTTTTAATTTAGGGATAGAGATATCAAAAATAAAACTGCTCATCTCTGCCCCAAAAGGCAAGCCCGCTTCCAGCATTTTCTGTGAGAATGCAATCTAGTTCATTTTGCAAATCTGTCTGTTTGCAAATGTTTGTTTTTCTTCTCTTGTTGTCTTTTGACACTGTCGTTGTGTAAAGGGCAGGTTATGCTCTCTTTTGAGCCTCAACACAGTTAGTCAACGCAGTTAGTTTTGATTTTTGCTCCATTCTAGGTCTGCGCTATCCGTATCCGTCGTAACGGTAGGGGCTGCAAGATGATTGTTCAAACTGCCTTCAATACAAGGAGTAAACTAGACGTGTCTGTTGTTTTGTAGCTACACAGACTCAGCGACAATGAGAATGAAACATTTAATATTTATGCCATGTGCATTTTTGATCGCACTAGCAGCCACTCCGGTAGTTTGTAACAAGGAAGTGGCTCATTTGTTGAGAGTAACTGCGTGGCTATCAAACAAATCTACTTTCGGGTATCAATAAATTCACCTTACCTTACCTTACCGTACCTTAAACGACTACGTTTTACAGGCAGAAAACCTTGTTGAATACTGGATGTAGCATGCTATGTGTCTCTAGTGCAATTGATGGCTGTTTCGAATGCCTTCAGTTGAAGGTCCCTGACCATATGAAAGCACTGTAGAAAACAGTTTTGTTTTCACCATGACAGTCAGGCTGAAGAGGGCGTCTTTGAGCCTCCTTGAAGTTAAATTGATCCAGTGATTCTCTATTTTGACCACTGGGGTGCAAACACAAAAAGTCAGATTCTGAGCTGTATTACACACAGAGACTCAGAATCTCACAGACTCGTTAATAAGATGTGGTACTCCCATCCCAGCTCCCATATTCCCAAGAGAAATTGCACAAAAAGTACACACGCAACATGGTGAAGGTCAGATCAACGAAATAGGGCAACAAGGCTCAGGGCCTGGGGCAACAGAGATCCCCAAGGGGCCCAAGTCAAATTGCACACAGCCCACACAAACAGACATGATATAATGCCTCTCACCAAGGGACCATGTGCACCAGGTTATGTAAGCCTCCATAAAGATAACATACAGTATGTTCCCGCTAGACAATGAAGTCCCCAGTCCCCAGTGCCACTTGAGTCCTTAATTCGTCTCTGACCATGATCTATGTATCATAAGCACAAGAGCACATACAAACACTAGCCTGGGAATACCCAGGCTGCATTTGTTCTGACCTGAAGGACATGGAATGGAAACCCTTGCTGAAATCTTCACTTGTGTTTTGGAGCCCAGCCACAGAGCGGGGAGGGAGGGCAAGACGAATAATTAGTCAAAATGAAGCTGGTAATTTGTTAACATATTCTCCTCCATGTCGACACTCGATGTGAAACTACCAAGCTTTAGATTGTATTTTGTATAGTTTAGATCAAGCTCCCCTACTAGAAAATGAATCGATGGTTCCCAGACTGTATCTCACCAGGAGTACAAACAAATACACTGATGCAAGCATCATCTTGTGCTGCTCTCTGCTCTGATAGGTTGGGTGCCCCGCTCAGGGGTGCTTCATCTACAGCTGGAGGAGCGTGCTGTTTAAATTGTTGTACTTCTCACATCTCGGGTGTCAAACATAAGGCCCGTGGGCTGGATGAGGCAACGCCTGATGGTCTAATCTGACCCCACACTGGCCCCAGAATTTACAAAAAAAGAGAAGTCAATCTAGCCCATTACAAAGTTGCTGCTGGTGTTTGCGATTTTCAACGACTTTGCATTTTGTTGCTCACCATTATCAGTTACTGGTAATGCTGCTGATCTTCTCTGACCAGCATGAGATTCCGTCATGAAGAAGAAATTTTGATTATTTTGCAATTGTGCTAATGGTCTGGCCCACTTGAGATCAAGTTGTCAGCATGTGGCCCCTGAATACAATAGCACACACACACACACACACACACACACCAGTGTTTCCCACAGAAATTTTGGAAACTATGGGGGCAGCCGGGATTTTTTTTTTTGTCCGGGGGGGGGGGGGTTTTTTCCCCCGGGCCTTTTTTTCCGGGGGGGGGGATGATTGGTGTATTCACGCAGTGTAAATGCAAAATGACAAAACAATGAGTACAGCATGACATTGGCGCATGGAGAAACTATAGGCCTAGGCCTACATTTCAGCCATTTATATTGAATGAACACAGTTTCATTCGTCCCTCATGCAGGGGTCTATGTAATGAAAAAGATAATAGGAGCAAAGATAAGAATGTAAGAGTACTGTGAAATTGTTAATGCATAGACAAAAAGGGTCTAAGAGGGTAGGCTATGCCTTTTCCCCACACACACAAAGGCGTACACATTCTACATGAGGGGTGCTGGTCACAGGGCCAGATTTTCAAAATTCCTCACATTAAAAGGGCTGAACAACATATTACACATTTATGTCTATATTCACATTCATTACACATTAATTTCTATATGCACTCTGATGTCTCCTCTGCCATGTCAATGAAGGCCTGTCACCTAACTCATTACAACTGTAAAACAAAGCCTGGGGAGTGTTAGTAAACTCATCCCAACAGTCCCTTTTTTATTGCTCCCAAACCCAAGTTAACTACAACAACTTGACTAGACTATTGATTCCTCTGTCTTTCAAGCACTTGTGGTTTTCTGTATAGGATGTATTTATTCCAGGAGGAAAACGCGAAGGAAATCGTAATTCAAATCGTTTTAAGAAAAACGGAAATCGTAAAATAAAGGAATATTTTTTTTTTTTTTTTACATTTTCGGAAACTATGGCGGCCAAATTTAAACTATGGCGGGCCGCCATAGTTTCCTCAATGTATGGGAAACACTGCACACACTTCTTTACTGTCAAAGTAAAATGGTTCTAGAGATAAATAAAAAGACACAGACACACACACTACTGTATTGCTCTCTACATCACCCCATCCTGGTCTGTTCCATTGTCTTTGAGAGGACATGCTGACCGGAGTTGAGTGCCTGTACAACACACACATGCACACACACACACACACACACACACACACACACACACACACACACACACACACACACACACACACACACATACAGTATATATATATATATACACACACACATGCACACTATCCTCCTCCGCCATAAACTGTTGATGTCAGGGAGGCAGGTAGGCCCCTGAGAGCTGGCCCCAGAGGTCTCCCCAGCTCTCTGTGGCTGTCTGTGTTTGCGGCTGGTGTTGACGAGGCGAGGGCACCCTGTCACCCTGTCACCAGCCCTTGGCCCCGGCCCCGACCTCACCCCATCAAGCCCTCTCTCTCCATTAAGCTCTGCAGCCTCAGCCCTTTGAGAGAGAGAGACGGAGAGAGAGAGATACAGAGAGAGAGACAGAGTTTGTGTGTGTGTTTGAGTGTGGAGGACGAAAGAGGGGTGAGAGAGGGTGTCATGAAGTGTTTGATGGTGTTTGTGTGTGCATGTCTGCTGTTGTTTATTGACACCGGGGAATTTCTTTACAGAACAGTAGGCCTAGTAAAAGCTAGTACCATTATTGTTTCTTTTTGCCTATTTTTGCTCGCCTGTTTGTTTATTTAAGACGTACCTCTTAATATTCCCCTAGCTCTGCGCATTTGTCAGTGGATGGCCGGACCTTAACATATGTCATGAACTATAATGGGCCAGAACTCTAAGGTCCAGCCTGCCCGTGTCGTTAGCGGGGCTGTTTTGGGTAGCTGCGCTGTAGGGGTTTGTTCCTACCATGCCGTCAGGGTTCGTAATTAATGACCGTTTGGTCAGTTCCCCTACCACACACAAGAGTACACAGCACACCGAAGCTGTAAACAACCAGCCAGATTTTCCTCCTTGGCTTTAGTTCATTTGGACTTGTCCAGGGGGAGAATTTATGAAATTATTAGTGTCACTTGGCTAAAATAAAATACGGCACATGCACTGTACACAAGGAGCAGCTGGAAGTTATCATTGGCCTTTGTGGCCATGTGTGTGTGTGTTTGGGGAAACATGTTATTAGACCTATTCGATATGACTCTTGTGCCAGTGATGTGCAAAATGGATTAATTTGTTACAATCTAGTGCAGTGCCACATATTCCACCTGACGGCCATAGACAGCCATTCTAAAGGCAGTTGATACAAAATTCAAATTAGCCAAATAACAGCAAAAAAAAATCGGTACAGACCACTATTGCATTGCAGACAACTCAGAAAAGGGGCTTAAAGTGCTCAATAGTGGACGTGTCCTTTAAAGCCAAAGGTTATATGCTTACACTGACACAACCTTTTATTGCCCAATTGGCTTTCTAAAGAGATCCTCGTGTCAGCTGCCAGTTCTTCTAATGGGCCAGGGCTTAGACGGGTGGAGATGTAATTGGTTGACTGGCTAAACTAACCAATCTCCTAATAGGAACCCTGGCATCGCTATTGTTGAATAGCTTGTGTTTAAGTCAGTATTTAACAGCTAACCAAGTCTTAGCAAATGGAGCCTTTAAGGTGCTGTATGTGGATTTGTGAGGAAAATTGCCCTATATATCTGTATTTGGTTTATAAGAAAGTCATTTGAGCACTCGGGGAGGCTGAAGTGAAAAAACATCAGCAGCCTTCCCTACCACAAGTCACCACAGGGTGGTGCTGTGGTCTTAGACTAGAGAGAGGAGTAACACTGCGGTTCATTCCTGGAGGAAGCTGCTCTGTTGACAGCAGGGTGCAGTGCCATAGCCCACTCTTACACACACACACACACACACACACACACACACACACACACACACACACACACACACACACACACACACACACACACACACACACACACACACACACAGTCTGCCCCCCCTCTCTCTCCTCTCCTTCCTTTCTTTTCCCTTCCTCCTCTCTCTCTTTCTCTCTCTCTCTCCCTCTGCTCCATCCATCTCTCTGGTTTAATGCAGAGCGTAGTGGATGTGTCAGCCAAGACTGCAGGGCTGGAGCCTTTGATCAAAGTTATGACAGCCGCACCGCATGAAAGGGAGGACAGGCGGAGAGGTTGCAGAGAGAGAATGGGAGAGAGGGAGAGAAAGAGGGAACAGGTTGCAGAAAGGGAGAGTGATGGAGAAAGACGGGGCTTGCTGGGCGATGGGGAGAAAGAGAGAGAAAAGGTTGCAGAGAGAGAGAGTAAGAGAGATAAATGGAGAGAGAGAGAGAGAGAGAGAGAGACTGACTGCTGAGTCTGTCTGTCCATACAATGCTTAACCCCCCTGACAAACACACACACACACACACACACACACACACACACACACACACACACACACACACACACACACACACACACACACACACACACACACACACACAGAGTATGGCGTAGCTCTCTGGTACTGTTGAGTGACAGATGCCCTGATGAGGGGGGACCCACCACTGGGGGGGATTTAAACCCAGCCCTGCTGCTGCTGCTGCTGCTGCTGCTGCTCATCTCTCAGCTGTGACCAACCGCACTGCAGCTATCCACACACACACACACACACACACACACACACACACACACACACACACACACACACACACACACACACTAATACTGTACATATCACACGCACGCACACACGCACACACACACACACACACACACACACACACACACACACACACACACACACACACACACACACATAAATCGTACACATAAACACACTTGCATGCAAGGCAGCACACACACACACACCAAAGCAAAACAACACAAACAAATGCATGCAATGATTACACACACACACGCACGCGCGCGCACACACACACACACACACACACACACACACACACACACACACACACACACACACACACACACACACACACACAAACTGTCATACACACATCACACACCAGCCTCCTACATGCACACACACACACACACACACACACACACACACACACACACACACACACACACACACACACACACACACACACACACACACACACACACACACACACACACACACACACACACACACACACACACACACACACAAACACTGGTGCAAAAAGCACACAGACGAGCAGTATTTGTGTCCGTCTGTATTCCCCACCACACAGCCAGGCAGGACTACAAAGCCTCTCTCTCTCCCTGAGAACCCCATGCACAGCTGACGCCACGTACAACAGGATTATTAAAGCAAGTCTTCGGAGGTTAGGCTGTGGAGGATGGATTTTAACCCCTTCTCATTTTAATGAGTGGTTGTTGTGTGTTGTGTGTGTGCGCACATCGGTGTGTGTATGTCACCGTGTCACCGTGTGTGTATGCAATTATGTCTCTTTCCCGGTTGTGTGTTGTTTTGTGTTAGCGCATGCACTTGTTGTTTGTGCTTGCAAGTGTGTGCGCGTGCGTGCGTGCGTGCGTGACTGTGCAACAGTGGTGTAGTCTACTTTTTTATGGTGAGTATACTGTAAATGTAAGCATTTTTTGAAGTGGGTATACTATATATATTTGTGCCATTCAAAACAATGGATCAATCAATTGTAAGTGGGTATACTGAAGTCCCTGAAATTTAGAAGTGGGTATACTCCGTATACCCGCGTTCTACGTAGACTACACCACTGCTGTGCAAGCAAGCAGCCTTGTGTGCAAAGGTATGCATGTTTCTGTGTGGGTGCAAGTTTGCAAAGGTGTGCGTGAGTGCGAACAGGTGTGTGTGCGCGTATGTGTGTGTCCGTGTGAGGGTGTGTGTTACCCCCAGGGTCAGTGCGGTCATGTTTAGAGCAGCACAGGGCCCCATTAGGCTGGGTAGGTGCCACACACACATGAATTAGTTAGAGCCATGATACTGCACACCAAAATACCCCCCCCCTCTCTCTCTCTCACACAAACACACACACACACCACCTGCAGCCAGCCTTACCCGACCACCACCCCCTTGGATGACACACACCTACACACACACCACACCACCTGCATACACACACACGCACACACGCACACACACACACACACACATACACACACACTACCTGCACACAGCCCTACCCACCACCAACCTCTTGACAGAAACACACACGCACACCTCCCACAAACCACTCTTCTCTACAGGCCCGTCTCTAAACTTCACCATGCCGCCACCACCAGAGATAGAGAGAGAAAGAGAGCACCTTGAGCTACTGTATCTCAGCATCCCATCCTACTGTCCCTATCTAGCTTTTGTCTTTATCAAATTCAAATTCAAATTCAAAAGTGCTTTATTGGCATGACAAAAGAAACTTTGTATTGCCAAAGCATGGTACATAACATATATAAGACAACAATAAGAGGAACAGTAAGACATAATACAATTATATTGTGTGTGTGTGTTTGTTGTGTCTCTCTCTCTCTCTTTCAAGCTCACTAACTTGCACGTCTCTCTCTCTCTCTCTCTCTCTCTCTCTCTCTCTCTCTCTCTCTCTCTCTCTCTATCTATCTATCTATCTATCTATCTATCTATCTATCTATCTCTCTCTCTCTCTCTCTCTCTCTCTCTCTCTCTCAGCTCCTTCATTTCCCATCTCCCTTGTTAGCCATTCCCCTTGACCTGCCTGTTCGACCTCCTTCTCTGTCCGTCCTTCCTCTACTGCTCCTCCTGCACTGCATGGTCCACACTCTCTGTGCCGCTGTGTCAAGCTCACACTGTTCCCCTGTCTCTACTTTTCCTCTTCTCCACACACACACACACACACACACACACACACACACACACACACACACACACACACACACACACACACACACACACACACACACACACACACACACACACACACACACACCACACAGACACACACACACAAACACACATTTGTTTTTTTTCTATCCTTGTGGGGACCTTCAACAGAATCCCATTATAATAATATAACCAAAGAATTCTAAGCTGAAAACAGCTGACCGAACCCATCCCTAACTTGTCAGTAAATTGATGTTAAAAAAAACACTGGTTGGTGTGTGGACAACCCAGAAAAGCCCCTTTTGAGGTTTTCTACCTTACTGGAGACTTGGACAGATGCATATTTAGAAAGAAAAGGAGAGAGAAAATTACCAAGAAAGGGAGAAGAGAGAGAGAAAGAGAGATTCCCCCTCACACACTTCCTCCTCCTTCTTTTTCTGTCTTCTGACTATGTATAATGCATTGTGTCTTACGAGAGGCCAACAGATACAGTGAGTCCAATATGTATTTGATCCCTTGCTGATTTTGTTGGTTTGCCTACTAACAAAGACATGATCAGTCAATAAATGTTATGATAATATGTATTCTAATATGGAGAGACAGAATATCAAAAAGAAAATCCAGAAATTAACTTAAGAGAATATATATTAATTTATTTCCATTTCATCGAGCAAAATAAGTATTTGATCCCCTGCCAACTGATTACAGTTCCGGGCCCACAGACCAGATGGGCACTTCCGATCAACTTGTCATCTGAATTAAAGACACATGTACATACTAACATGCATAAAAGACACATTGAATCAGCAGAATCAGTCCATAGTATGAGTGAATCAGTCACACTCCAACCTCACCAGCATGGGAAAGACCAAAGAGCGGTCAAATTATATCAGGGACAAGATTTTAGACCTGAACAAAGATTAAATGGGCTGCAAAGCCACAAGAAAGAGACTGAGTATTAATGACCCAGTTGTTGATGCATTTCTTCCAAAATGTGAGGAATACAAAATGACTATCAGCCTGTCTGGGGCTCTGTACAAGATTTGACCTTTTGTTTGGGATTTGATAATCATGAGAACAGAAAGAAAGCACCCTAGACCTGTACGGGATGAACTAGGCAATGATATCAAAGCTACTGGGACCAAAATCAGTGAGGAAACTACTGGTAGCACTTAATGCCACAGAGGTTTAAAATCCTGTAGTGCACACATGGTACCTCTACTTCAGAAGGAACCTGTGCAGTCCCACCTGAGGTTCGCCAACGGACATCAGACTGGTTTAGGATATGATAAGGAGGTGCTGTAGTCAGATGAAACCAAAATCAAGCTGTTTGGCATTAACACAATTCAATGTGTTTTGAGAAAGAGTACTGCTGTCTATGATCCCAAGAACACCCTCCTCACCATCATGCATGAAAGTGGTATCATTATGGTTTGAGGGTGTTTGTCTGGCCAAGGCACAGGGCAACTTCACATTGTCATTGAATGGATGGAGGGAGAGATGTAATGTGCAATCCTGAATGCAAACGTCCTTCCCTCCACCACTACACTGAAGGGTGGGCCATTTTTGGATCTCCCAACATGACAATAATACACAACATACAGTCAAAGCAACGAAGGAGTGGCTCAATAAAAAGCTTATTAAAGTCGTGGCGTGGCCTACCTACAGTAATTCTATGGAAAGAACTGAACCTCCCATTTGCCAAGCTACAGATCACAAACGGTTAATGTTTTAGAGATAATATGCAAAGAAAAATGGGCAAAAATATTTTCTACTATATGCACAAACATTGTCATCAACTAAAAGAAGCATCTGACCTCAGTGCTAGACAACTAGGACTTTGCCACAAAGCACTTTATCTTCTTTAGCTAGAGGGGTCAAATACTTATTTGCCTAAATTAAATACAAATAAATTAAAATATATTATTTTAAGTTATTTTCAGGAATTTCTTTTTGATATTCTGTCTCTCCATGTTTGAATACATATTATCATACATTTATAGACTGATCATGTCTTTATAAGTGGGCAAACCGGCAAAATCAGCAAGGGATCAAATACATATTGGACTCACTGTATAGCCGAATATGAATTCCTTTTAGACCCAAGTCAATTATGCATACCCTGGGAAGGTAGGGGAGGGTGTGGCCAGGCGGGTGGTTGAGGTGGATGGATGGATGAATGGATGGGTGTTGGTGGGTGTGGGTGCAGGGTCACCATCTGGGGGCATTTGTTTCGGGGAGCTAGAGGGTGTTGATGTTGTTTCATTGCCGTAATTGATTGTTCTATTTATTTATTATTACACTTTGGGATACATCTTGAATCTAGGCATATGTGAATGTCCACTGTCATCATGTAAATGGATATTTATTTTCACACAAGTGCGTTCCGCTTTGAGGTATGACGCCTTTGTAAGTTGTGGTTAAGCAACGTTTCTGCGTTTCTGTATTCATTATGAATGGGGAAATCACACTTTTCGTACATAAAAAGGGAATCTTCTCCATGGTCCGCCATTTTGAATTTCCAGAAATTTACATTTTTATCTGCGAAACTTACTGTACTTTGGTTATACTAGTAAATATTGGTTTATTATTTAGTAAATATTAATGTAAAATCAAATGTGGCAATAGGCAGCACAGTTTTGATGAGCAGCATAGTTGCAGTACCGATTCTGGACACCATTCTCCACATTGCACCTTTAAAAATGAGCTTATTTCCAGAAATGTTACAGTGTCACTTTAAATATCGCTTGCACTGCTCCTTGGGAAAGACGTTCAACCGATCGTCGTAATGGGGCAGTGTCAGAAGAGAATCGGGAGATAGTTGTGCTGTAGGAGATTGTACGGTACGTTAATAAAGAATCACGTTTTGGCCTTACACCCTTATTTTTCAAGTCAAAGTTAAGCTTAAGCCTTTGAGAAGGTGTTGAGCGCGCTTCCAGATTTTTTTCTGAGGTATTAAGGTACCATGATGACATTAGCCCAGTTTAAATGCACAGCCCAAAGCAGGTTACTTTTAGCCTTTCACTAGGGATTCATTTTTGGGTTTGGATAGCAGTAGTTCACTGGAGGCACTGTTGGCTGGGCAGTGTAGGAGTGGGGCAGGGTTTGGGTAGTGTGTGTGTGTGTGTTTGTGTGTGTGTGTGTGTGTGTGTGTGTGTGTGTGTGTGTGTGTGTGTGTGTGTGTGTGTGTGTGTGTGTGTGTGTGTGTGTGTGTGTGTGTGTGTGTGTGTGTGTGTGTGGTAGAGGGTAGTTGGTAGTTGGTAGTGTCAGGGAAAGGCTGAGAACAAGGCTCGGTGCTCTGGATTTTGAATTTGGGGAAGGTGTTTTAGAGGTGGCAGCAGCTAAACTGCCCAGCAACTGCTACCCAGCCCTGCCTATTTCAGTGTTTTACACACACACACACACACACACACACACACACACACACACACACACACACACACACACACACACACACACACACACACACACACACCTGTGTGTGTATTCAATACATGCACAGCACATCATATTTTTTTGGTGGTTTCCAGATTCAGGTGAATATATAGGGCACCCTATTCAGCTAGTGTACGTAGATACAAAAACTCAGCACGCACACGCACCACACATTCAGAAAACAATGACAGCCCGTCAGAGACTGACAAATGTATGCAACAACGTGCCATGTGCACACACACAGACAGATTTGGCAATGGGATATGGCTACCCTAGCCTACTGTGTTGTGTTGTGTTGTTTTGCTTTCCTCCTGTCAGCTGTCTGATGCTGATTAAAAATTCAAAGTTTCCCCTCGCTTTTCACAATGCACAATGCGACTGCCCCCATTACACACAGGCTTGGGTTTAGGTGTGTGTGTATGCGTGCGTGCGTGCGTGTGTGTATGTATGTGTGTGCGCGTGTTTGTGTGTGTGTGCGCATGCATGTATGTGCATGTGTCTATCTGCACATGCATGTGTCCTAGTGTGCACACAACAAACTGCCAGCATTGGGTCTGGACGGCTTACGAGGACAGCAGCTATGTCCTCAGTTTCAATGCAGCCCTGTCTGTCAGCCTGGACAGCCTATTGTGGCCATCAATACTTCCCCCTCCATAGCCCTGGCCCCACAGGGTACAAAAAGCAGCCAGCCAGCGTTTGGGATCAATTTGGGTCCTTTAGCAGTTCGGATACAGTTTGGGGATCCAGGGAATTTGCTTTTTGGCAAGTGGCACTGATTGAACTCGAATCAACTGTCTCGGAGAGGGCGAAAGGAAAAGAAGTACCAGAATGAAAAAAAAGAAACGTGGGAAACGAGTGGTAAAGTGACTGGGGGCCGTGCCAATAAAAAGCCCCGTGATGCGGGCAGTGCGCAAGGTTGCAGGGGTCAGTTCCCAGGGTGGCAGAGCAAATGAGTAAATACATTATGCCGCTGCTGCTGCTGCTGCTGCTGCTGCCCGGATGAAAACATCTGCCCACTGGCCCCGCTGTCAGTTCACATCAAGTACAAGCTTCACTTTTACTCCTCAACCTCGCCTGCCATAGTTCAACTCAGGCCTGCCCGCCTCAGCCAGTCTTTTTTTGTTTGTTTCTTTCTTTCTTTCTTTCTTTCCTTCTTTCTTTCTTTCTTTCTTTCTTTCTTTCTTTCTTTCTTTCTTTCTTTCTTTCTTTCTTTCTTTCTTTCTTTCTGTCTGTCTTTCTTTCTTTCTTTCTTTCTTTCTTTCTTTCTGTCTTTCTTTCTTTCTTTCTGCTCGGGCATGTGCATGGACACCAATGCATACACACATCAGACAGTAAGCAGGCAAATGCAGTTCTGATATGATCTCATTGTTTTTTGAGGATGGTATTCATGCCAAGGGTTATGCTGAGCTTATTGACCAAGTGTTTAGGGGGCGTTCACTCTGTAACGAATACAAGTTAACAATAACCTTAATGTTTCAAGGTGACGTAATTACCCCTAATGCAGTAAGCAAGTACATTGGCAGCAAAAAAGGTAGAAGGATATTTCTCCTGAATTATTCAGAATTGTGTTATGAGACAAGCCGATGCTGATGTCCTTGAGGGAAGTCTGCTTGTACAAAAGACCAGTTTGTAACAACAACAAAAAACAGTTTGCAGTTTGTAACAAAAACAAGAAAAATTCACCAACTAGGCAGCTGTATTTGTGCAGCAATCATTGTGACTGTGTATGCGCTGTAAAACTTTCAACACTTCAGAGGAAAAAGTGTATTGAATTAGTCCTCCAAACCCTTTCCCCCCTCTCTCTCCTACTCTCTCTCTCCTACTCTCTCTTTATTTGTTTATGTGTTTAGTTTTTTGCTCACTTTCCTCCTATTCTCTTGGCTTTGTTTCCAGGACTGTGTCTAGAGAAGGCGCCTCCTGGTTCTCCGTCGCTGACCAACAAGACGGTGGACCGCGACCACGACATAATCACCTGCTATGAGAAGTCTGGAGACATCGCCCTGCTATACCTCCAGGAAGTGGAGAAGGTACGATACAGTTAGCCTGATTCTCATCGACTTTCAAATATCTTCGAGACTTGGTCTGACCAAGACCATGACAATTAACGTTTCCCAAATGGCATGGTTGACCCGCCTCCCTAGGTTTGCTACTGATTGACTAGTGAGTGGAGTTCCCATTATTTACATTGCTCTTGGCCTGACCAGAACCAACGGCGAAGGTGTTGCGTCACTAGGAGGGCATGGCCTGGCTACGATGCAGTATGGGGAGGGGGAGGGGGAAGTGCAGTAGGAGGAGCGAGGAGGCACGGAGAAGGTATGACCAAAGAAAATGGAATATTGTACAAGAACGACCACTAGCTGGTGTGGCCAGGAGTGGCACTGCAGCTATGTTATCGCAGCCAAGTAAATAATGAATGGGTGCCAATGGGGCTGTACGCTTCTCATAGAACTACAAACCCCAACTCCGATGAAGTTGGGACGTTTGGTAAACAGTGAATAAAATCAAAATGCTATCATTTTCAAAACATTCAATCTATACATTAGATGGAGAATAGTGAAAAGACAACATATTAAGTGTTAAAACCGAGAAAAAATATTGTTTTGGGGGACATATGTACTCATATCTAATTTGATAAATCCAACACGTCTCAAAAGAGTTGGGACGGGGACAATAAATGGCAGCAAATGTCGAGGAAGACTAAAAACAAAACAAAAGACAACACTTAACAGTTAAATACATTAACCGATGAGATGATTTTATATAAAAAACAGTGTTAATTCCTATCTTGGACATGATTTCACCAGCTTAAATGGTGGGTGTATTCCTTGTCATGTTTTGCAATGTTTTCCTTTCTGTAGTGCTTACAGTTTGACAGGTCTTGACCAAAAACCCACCATTTTATCACATGCTGGTCCTTATGATGATGGAGCCAAAACAGTTAAAACATAGTAGAGAATGCAATTTGACCTTACTATGTGGCAGTAATCGAATATCTCCCTTCAAAATATAATGCATGAGTGGCTTTTCATGCTGTTTAAAACCCATTTATACCATTCAGCACTGTGTTTAACTCTACAGATGAGTGAGAACATCTTAACCAATGCACTACTGCACCCGCATGCCATCATGGAGGCTGACTTTTGAAGCTAGCACTAACACAAGTTGGATGGTCCATTTTCACTGTAGCACAGGACGTGCAATGCTCTTTATTGTCTAAAAGAATGGACTTAACTTCTGCTGACTTCTGTAAGCAAAGGACAGTTTCCCATGTCTTCTGGGTCTATTTCAAGTGAGCTCAGGTGCTTAGGAGAATGTTACACCCCTGTATCATTTGCACGCATTAAGCATTCTTAATATGGTCAATTTTCAATGGCTCTAGCACTCCAGGAATTAGAGTGAGACTACAGCCAATATATATTTCATGATGTCATGAACCTATACAATGATTTTATTAACAAAAATATGTCTTATATACACTCAATCGTGGTAAATCAAAGGGAATTCAAAATGTATGTAATAACTATGGTAATTATTCCCTTTGCATCTTTAATTCTGAGTGACTCAGCCTCTCTGTGATGATCTTATACCTGGACACGTATATTGTCCGTCAGTACAATTCATTTTGAAATGTTCTTCTTTGTTGTTTTATCTTATTTGGATGTTTACTAAATTTCACTGATCCCTGTCCCAACTCTTTTGAGACGTGTTGGATTTATCAAATTAGAAATGAGTACATATGTCCCCCAAAACAATATTTTTTCTCGGTTTTAACACTTAATATGTTGTCTTTTCACTATTCTCCATCTAATGAATAGATTGAATGTTTTGAAAATGATAGCATTTTGATTTTATTCACTGTTTACCAAACGTCTCAACTTCATCGGAGTTGGGGTTTGTATCTGCCCGAGTGATTTTTTCCCTGGAAACAATGGAGTCGCGTTCGATAGATATGAGTAAGTGAAAGCATTTGCCAACACGTTTGCATCTTGTCAAGCGTTAGATTCGTGAAAATGACCCTTATTTCAACTATAGCAATGACATAACACGTGACAATGAACTTTACGGCACTACGCCATTTGTTTTGTAGTTTTAAGTCTGACTTCAGATGTCGATGTGTTTAAAGTTATGTTAGGATTGTTGCGGACACCTGTTATTTATTGCATTTAAGGTGGTGGAAAAGCGGCATGTGTACATGGGGTAAAGGAAATGACTGCGCTCATCCTTAAGAATTTGGGCACCTTCAATTAACATTTTGGACGGCGGTGGGGGGTTTTGAGGTGTGTGACCGTAGATGTCTCTGCTAGGATCAGTCAGAGTACGTCTCTCGTCAGCTCTGGTCGTGAATAGTCGCAGAGATTCCTCAGCCAGCAGGTATTAGCCGAATGCTAGCGTGTTGCAGGACAAAACTAACACGTCTTTGGGAGAACAAAGCCATGTCAGGAACCTTTAACTTCACTTCTAATACAACTTCCATGATAAGGTACAGAATGTGCACACATCTTTACAAACCAGAGAACAGAACCGTCACAAATCCCTGCTGAGCCATTTAGCCCAATAGGCTCCCATTCATCTTTTACTTGGCTGCGTTCGCCAACGGGGCTATAATGGGAGCCAATGAGAGATGCCTATCTCATAGCTTAGAGAATTTCTGGTATGACACAGTATGAGGAAGAAAGAGAGGTATGGAGAAGGTGTCAGTTGGGGAGGATTAGAAGACAACAGTATGCTATAGCTCCAGGAAGGGGAGAAGGTACAATCAGAGAGGTTCTATGGATATGACGAGAGAGTTCACTCGCGACTTTTCCGGGTGGTACTGCACTCTAGAGGCGCCAAGGGAGGAGCGCAGATTCCATTCAAAATGAATGGGCTGCGCTCGCTCGACAGCCCCCCTAGGTGAGCTGCAGGCATGGGTCGAATAGCGAGTGGGGCGGCTGTTTGTAGAAAGGCTGTGGTACTATACAGTATGGGGAGGGGGAAGTGGAGAAGAAGGAGCGAGGAGGAGCGGAGAAGGTACGATACAGTATGAGGAAGAAGGAGAGGACTGGAGAAGGTATCAGTAGGGGGAGGATTAAAAGGCATCAGTATGGAGAGAAGGAGGAGGTAGAGGAAGGGAGAAGGTGAGGTACTGTATGGACAGGAGGAGGAAGAGGGGGAGAAGGCACGATACAGTAGGGAGAGGGAGGGAGAAGGTACGATACATTATGGGGGAGGAGGAAGGGGAGAGGAGGGGAGAAGGTATGATACAGAAGGGAGAAGGTGTCAGTATGGGGAGGATCAGAAGGTGTCAGTATGGGGAGGAGGAGGAGGGAGAGGGAGAGGAATGGAGAATGTATGATAACAGTCTGAGGAAGAGGAGGAGAAAGAGGGAGAGGAAGGAAGAAGGTATGATAACAGTATGAAGAAGATGAGGAAGAGGAGGAGAAAGAGGGAGAGCAAGGTAGAAGGTACAGTACATGATGGAGGAGGAGCGGGAGGAAGGGAGAAGGTCCGGTACAGTGTGGGGAGGAGGGGGAGGTAGAGGAGGAGAAAGAGGGAGAGGGTATCACAGTATGAGGAGGCGGGAGAGGAAGGGAGAAGGTATGATACAGTACGGAGGAGGAGGAGCAGAGGGAGAGGAAGGGAGAAGGTATAACAGTATGGAGGAGGAGGAGGAAGAGGGAGAGGAAGGGAGAAGGTATAACAGTATGGAGGAGGAGGAGGAAGAGGGAGAGGAAGGGAGAAGGTATGATACAGTATGGAGGAGGAGGAGCAGAGGGAGAGGAAGGGAGAAGGTATAACAGTATGGAGGAGGAGGAAGAGGGAGAGGAAGGGAGAAGGTATGATACAGTATGGAGGAGGAGGAGGGAGAGGGAGAGGAAGGGAGAAGGTATAACAGTATGGAGGAGGAAGAGGGAGAGGGAGAGGAAGGGAGAAGGTATAACAGTATGGAGGAGGAGGAGCAGAGGGAGAGGAAGAGAGAAAGTATGGTACTGTACGGGAAGGGGAAGGGGAGAAGGGAGGCTTCTGAAGCGCTGACGGGTCCGGCTTTTTTTAGCCCATGGTGTTGTGTCGAGTTGCCCCTGCCTAGTTTCCATGGAAACTGCTTTGGATGGTACACATCACGCCTTAGCAAATTACGAAACCCAAGAAGGAAGACAGAGTTGGAAGAAATGTCACCAAACAAATAAAGGTCGAGGAGCTTTTCTTTTAATTTCTTCCCTTCATAAGCTACCTTGGGGCCCCCAATGTTGAAACCGTCTTTGCCAATAACATAGCATTAGAGGTGACCATCTTGTTGGCTTCCAAGGCGTTACATTTGTTGATTTTGTTTTGTGGTGACCTTTTTTTTTCTATACCACTTTGATCGGTTTCACAAATTTCATGATGTTAGGACTTGAAGGCATGAACAAAAAAATTTACCTGCAAAAAAAAGAGAGAGCAAATTGATCGTGGGATGTGAGACATCTGTGATGTTGATGGTGCGGGGATGGGATGCTGGTGTCTCCTCCCGTCTCCGTGGCAGATTCTGAATTGGTAATAGTAAAGCTGTTGCAGCCGAGCCGATGCTGCTGATGCTGAGTGGGACGTTGTCATGGAGACTGAGTTTCTTTTAATGGTGCTGATGGTGCTGGATCCGGGTCTCCATGGTAACCGCGAGGATTTGACTGTGTAAGGATGTTGATGGGAGAGATTTTTTCTATTATTTCATTACATTTTCTCTCTCTCTCCTGGGAGGCATGGATGGGGATAGATAGAACATGTTAGCTTGACACTGGTATGTCTTCTACATTCATGTGTTCTACACTCTACAGGTTTAGAAGAAGCAGCAACATCAGACAATACATCACTGTCTGGCTTTGCTTTGTTGTTTTACTGTAGTTTGGTGTTGATCAGGTCTTTGAGTGTTAAGAAAAGCATTTATACCTATATAAAGTGCATTTATTTATTTATTTTCCTTCTTTTTTATGTCCCTTGAGAGACAAACACAGAGAAAGAGAGCATGTTAGCTGGACTCTTGTGTGTTTTCAACATGCTACAGGTTTTCCACAGGCAAAGATCAGTATAGCAGCAGCAAGCAGTCAATGTGTTGCTCGCTGGATGTACTTTTATGTTTTATACATTTGGTCTTGATCTTTGTTTTTGGTGTCTGGTGGCTTAGGGATGAGCAAGCAGACAGAACAAGCAAGAATGACAAGACAAACAGACAGACAGACAGACAGACAGACAGACAGACAGACAGACAGACAGACAGACAGACAGACAGACAGACAGACAGACAGTCAGGCAGACAGACAGACAGACAGACAAGCAGGCAGAGAGACAGACAGACAAACAGGCAGAAGGACAGACAGATAGACAGACAAACAGGCAGGCAGACAAACAGGCAGGCAGGCAGACAGACAGATAGGCAGACAGAGACCAAATCTCCTGCGCCATGTTCCTGCTTCATTAGGCATACGGCGTCCCCCCCCCACTTCTGTGAGCAGGGTTAGGCTGCACATCCCACCAAATAATAAAGTGCTGCGTCTGCCACGCCAGACAGACTCGTTTTGCAAGTCATGGTGCACCCGCGAGGCACCCAGGGCGGTAGAGTTGAGGTAACCTTGCAGGTTGAAAGAGGTTAGGGCTCCCCATGGGAATGCCACAGAGGATTCTTCTGGCGTTTAAAGCAGCTACTGTATCTAGGGTAGGGCGTGCACACGCGCACACACACACACACACACACACACACACACACACACACACACACACACACACACACACACACGTAAATGCATATATTGTATTATACATACATATGCACGCACACTCGTGCACGCAGACACACCCAGACATACAAACATACTGTACGTATAAACATACCAACACGCACACACACACAGATGCACTCACACACGTAGAGACACTCACAGATGCATGCAGGCACACACTTACTCATGACACAAACACTTGGACGCCATATAACACCAGCAGAAGAGTCTAGCTTAGAATTCTGCCTTTATCCTCTGCAGTTTCTTTTCTTTTTTTCTTTTTCTTTTTTGCTGTGCTTGCATCCCATTCAAGTGCTCTAAGTACTACTTCTTGTGTACGTTACGTGCTTGTGTGCTCAGAGTCAGACTGAAGCATTCTGCCGTGCCATAGTGTGTTGTTAGCCCTGCAGGCTTCCTGGCGTAAGAGGCTAGTGTTATCCCTGCAGGCGAGACTGGAGTGGTTGCAGGGGCTAGCTGGCGTACTATAGTATAGTATGCAGGGCCTGCTGTCACTGCTGCTGCTGTTCTTACTGCCTCCGCTGGTGGTGTTGGTGTTTACCTCTGGAGATGTTTGTGGATACCGCTCAGGGGGGGACTGGAAAGTATTACGCACTACGCCAGCTCGCTAGCGAGTTACCCCACAGGGGGGGTTGCTGAGGCTTCAACAC
>NC_085875.1:20050246-20057746 GCF_034702125.1 Engraulis encrasicolus
TCCAGCACATGCACTTCGCAGAGTATATCTCTGCTACTGGTTTCCCATCATCATAACAGAGCAGAAGAAGGCCTTTAATCATGAAGCTCCAGTTGTCACTACAGTGTCTTCCATGAATTACTGTAGTCTCTTCTTGAAAGTGCACTGCAGTGCACACAGTGGCCAGCAGGACCTGTAAAGCCAAAAGCAGAAGCGTAGTTTACAGCTCTCCCATCTTTTCATTTACATAGCACATGTTTAAATACAACATGTACAACACATTGTATGCTATTGTCAATGTCCTATGTAACAGGGCAACAGAAGATTGAAATTTCGTTTTTCCCAGACAATTTGCGATCTAAACTTAAAAATGCTAATGGATATCTGAAGAAAAGTACAACTTGAACTTGCAGAAATAAAATCTAGAAATAGAAGTAGATGGTTTATTAGAGAGCCGTAGCCCTGGAACTGATGCCAGATACAGACTTAAACAACACGCATCAGAAGAACCCATGTCTCGTTC
The DNA here is from genome assembly GCF_034702125.1 of Engraulis encrasicolus. Classification (NCBI taxonomy): domain Eukaryota; kingdom Metazoa; phylum Chordata; class Actinopteri; order Clupeiformes; family Engraulidae; genus Engraulis; species Engraulis encrasicolus. Next base: position 20,050,749 of record NC_085875.1, read on the forward strand.
TAACATCTTCTTGTCTCCATAGCAACTTAACCAGGGGCGTGGGCCGCTTCAGGGAGATTCTACGGGCGGTGGAGACCAGGACGACCCAGAACCTACGAATGGTAGGGCTTTTTTTTAGCTCAAGAAGGCTGTATACAGAGGCACTTCTGTCCATCAACAATCTGCCCTTTTGTACATGCATCACCACTGTGTGTGTGTGTGTGTGTGTGTGTGTGTGTGTGTGTGTGTGTGTGTGTGTGTGTGTGTGTGTGTGTGTGTGTGTGTGTGTGTGTGTGAGTGTGAGTGTGTGTGAATGTACACATGCTGATGTGAATGTCATATGTATTTATATGTAAACACACAGTTTAGGTTGACTCTTTTATGAACTCGTGCAGATCAGGACCTCTCTTGTGTTCATGTGGATGTGGGTGTCAGTTTCAGTTAGTGTAGCTTGTGATAAAACTTACATACATGCACTGTGTGCATACAGCGCACATATGCTGTACACAGGGTTCACAAAAAGTAAGTTATATTTATCTAACTTGTGTAGTATGATGTCTTGAAACAGCTGAGCATCCAATTATCCTTCTAACTGTTTTAATAATACGTTGCAATTTATCCTGATCTACGTATACTACCAAACAAGATGAGGATAAATTGCAACCGTATTATTAATAGCGTATTAATAACATATTCATTAACAGCTAGTAGGATAATTTGGTGCAATCAAACATCAGCTGCTCAGCTGTTTCAAGACAAGGCTACACAAGGCTGAAAGTGTTCTTGGAGACACTGCCCACCTTTTACAAAACAGACTTCTGTTATGCCAACGTGGTAAGGGGAGGCTACTACAAAGGAAAAAAAGAACAACCAGGTTCAACAGCAAGTCATTGTCAAGTCATCATTGGTAAAAAGACATGATTTCGTAATGCGTGTCTGTGCTTGACCATGTAGACCATAGCACGTCAGCTGGCTGAGATCCTATTGAGGGGCATGTGTGACCAGAGCTACTGGAGCCCTCTGGAGGACCCACCGCACCACTCGCCCCTGGACGACTCCTCCAAGACCACCTGCCACACCAAGGACTACGCCCTCAGCCGACGCCCACGCATCTACTCCGGAGAGAAGTACGCTAGCCGCCCTGTGGGCATTTCTCAAAGTCTAGTGTGCATCCTTTTAGGGGTATCAGCCTTCGTCATCAGGCCCAGTGATTGGATATTCCGCAAAGTTCACCAAAGAGTATCCAATCACTGGGCGTGACTAATTAGGCTGACGCACTTCCAAGGCTCAAACACTTGACATTGGAAATGTGTGTGTGTGTGTGTGTGTGTGTGTGTGTGTGTGTGTGTGTGTGTGTGTGTGTGTGTGTGTGTGTGTGTGTGTGTGTGTGTGTGTGTGTGTGTGTGTGTGTGTGTGTGTGTGTGTGTGTGTGTGTGTGTGTGTGTGTGTGTGTGTGTGTGTGCGCGCGCGCATCTGTGCGTGAATGTGTGTAAGACAGCAGTGCAAATTATTTTCTCTGTACATTTTTGTCAGACACAGATACAGCAACAAAAACTGTAAGAAAGGCACAGTCTCTCCTCGTATTGAATCCATCCCCCACCTATATTGATATACGATATATGCCTTGTGTATGAATTAGCATGTTCGTATGCGTGCACTCATGAAAAAATAAGCCAACACAAACATCTCCCAGCTCCCCGGTTACACCACTTAAAGATTTTCTGTCTTTTCTTTTCTTCTCCCACTTTATCTCTCTCTCTCTCTCTCTCTCTCTCTCTCTCTGGGCTCTTTTGCCTTTTTTCCCTTCCTCTCTGGGCTCTTTTTTCCCCTCTTTCTCTCCTCCTACGCTCTTGTCTTCCGCCTCCTCTTTTCCTCTCCCCGTAGTCTCTTCTGTCCTCAGGAGAACACCGAGGAGGCCCTGCTGCTGCTGCTGATTAGTGAGTCGATGGTAAGTCAGACTGGCCTCTCCTCTCCTTGCCTCCACAGTGTGGATCAGTGGTTCTCAACCTTTTTTGAACAAATGCCCCCTTGACCTCATCATAAGCCTGCCAACGCCCCCTTGACCTCATCATGAGCCTGCCAACACCCGCCCCCTTAGTATTAAAAAATAACGGACTATTGCCCACCATTTGAAGCTAAGTCCCACCCCTCTCAGTTGTATCCTAATCAATGCCGCCCCAAAGGATTCCCAATGCCCCCCGGGTGGCTATAGAGTCCCCTTTGAGAAACCCTAGTGCAGATAGGTGGAGGCCAAACTGATGCTCTCTCTCATTGTCCCTCTATGGTTGAACAAGCTAGCCTGCCTGGTCGCACTGTACCCTCTTGCTAATTTCAGTCATATAGAATGTCTGGAAACGGCAGAGTTGAGGAATTATTACTGCTTAACTTTTTAAATACGAAATGCGCATCTGTTTACCCAATTGCTAGCATTTGCTCATGACATTGGGAATCGATTACTGGTGGAAAGGGTGATCTCCGTCGAATGTATGAAATGTATGTCTTCCCTTACTCAATTGGCCTGTTATCCGCCAATAAGACTAATCTCCTCCCAGTTCACCCGGCCCAGACGTAACGTAGAGAGGAATTTAAACTTACTCTAGGGTACAGACAGTAAGGTCTTGCTAGGAACAAGCTACCTGAAGCTACAATACTAGGCTCATCTTTTTCAACCTTCAAGAAGCTAGTGCAGACCTTTCTCTTCCATGGCACTTTTACGGCATAATTGAAAGAAGAATGTGTTAACCCAGCTTGACCTGTATGTTGTGTTCACCTCTGCCCTTATTGTATGCTATAGATTATGCTCTCATTTGTAAGTCACTTTGGATAGAAGTGTCTGCTAAATGGAATGGATATGACTAGAGCATGGAGTTAGTGGAGTCTCTTCAGGAGATTCTCATTGTGCAGACAATATTGTGAGAAGTATACCAATCATGTCCTGGAAGGAAAGACATCACCTGCACCAGACTGTGAGAACTCTGTTCGGTCACTTGATTTGACCTCATTTAAAATAGCGTGCTAATCCATTCGACCACATGCAGGCTACACGTCCAGGGGGACCCAAGTTCGAATCTGGCCTGGGCCATTTCCCCACTCTCATTCATCTCTCTCTGTTACTCACTATCCTGTCGAATAAAGACCAAAAAAAGCCCATAAAAATATATATTAATGAAAAATACATATCGATAGCCCTCCTACTGGCCTATTTAGATACAGTTTCCTGCCCCTGGTCTCCTATTGCACGCACTCAGCTAACATAGATTTTCTTTTTCCCGAAGTGTTCTTTATTGCTGTGCACATGTATATTTTTCTTTCGCTTGTCTTACCATTGCCTAATCTGTATTTAAATGTATTGTGTTACATTTGCATATAATATATGCTTGATTACTTCTCGGAGAGTGTGTTTGTAGGAGGGTAGGAGGGGATAATGGATGTTAAAATGTGAACATTTATGCAGCATATTCTCATATAGGGTGTGTGTGTGTATGTGTGTGAGTGAGTGAGGGTTGAGGGTGTGTCTGTCTGTCTGTCTGTCTGTCTGTCTGTCTGTCTGTCTGTCTGTCTGTCTGTCTGTCTGTCTGTGTCTGCTCGTGTGTGTGTGCTAGTGCTAGTGTTTGTGTTTGTGTTTCTGTATCTGTGTGTACCCTTATGTGTGTGTGTGTTCCCACAGGCCAATCGTGATGCGGTGCTGAGCCGCATCCCGGAGCACAACAGCGACCGCATCATCAGCCTGCAGAGCGCCTCGGTGGTCTACGACCTGCTGACCATCGCGCTGGGCCGCCGCGGCCAGTATGAGATGCTCTCCGAGGTCAGACACGCACACATACTGCACTTCTGTCCATACTACGACTCAGACCTATAGCCCCTCTCCTTTCACAAACACACACACACAAACTGTGCAAAGGCCAGACGTAAAGTGTAATTTGGGCCCTGCCGAGGCTAGCCGGTGGGGCACTTGTCTGCCATGCGGCTGACCCGGGTTCCATGCCCGACCCGGGTCATTTGCCGACCCCACCCCGTGTCTCTCCCCGTTCGCTTCCTGTCCACCTCTCATACAGTCCTGTCATCAATGGGGTCGAGAAAGACAAAAAAAAGTCTTTACATTTGTAATTTGACGTCACAAACGCACACTCAAGCTGTGTGCAGAAGGCCAAATACGTTGTGGTCCTTTTTGTTTCCATCATTGTAAAATGTCCAAAATCTATAATGACAACTTTGTTAAATTGGTGATGTGTGCAATTTGCTGCCCCTAAACTACCCCTCTTTTGTCATTTTGTACGTAGGTTTGTGCATTTTAGGCGTGTGAGTACTGTATGGTATTTACCTGTGCCCCGGGGTGTGTTCAAGCTAGCATTCGTCATTTGTTTGTTTATTTTTCTTTCGCCCCCATGTACACACATGTACTTGTTTGTTGTTTCGACTGATGAGTGTGTGTGCATGTAATGTATTTACGTGTGTGTGTGTGTGTGTGTGTGTGTGTGTGTCTGTGTGTCTGTGTCTGTGTCTGTGTGTGTGCTGTAACTGCTTACGCACGCTTGTCACTCGTCTTGCTGGCTATTGTTCCCAGCGCTGGAGCCGGCGCAAAGTCCCTTGTTTGTTTACAACCCCCCCCCCCCCCTCCTCCTCCTCCATCAACGTCCCTATCTTCACCGCCACCCCATCCTCTCTCATATGGGGTTGCATCAAAATCAGCATGGCGGGCAGACCAAGCCGGGCCCGTGGCGGTGTCTGGTTGCGCGTGCCCTTTGAAACCTTAAGCCCGCTGTAACCCCAGTAGCTGGCGTGCGTGCGGGCGTGCGGGCGTGCGTGGAGAGGATGCAGGATGCGGGTGTGTAGGCCACTGCCACTATTGCCACCGCTGCCGTCGCCACTGTGTCTGCTTGAGAGGTGGCAGGTTGTGAAGGCCACTGTCTCTTGTCTTATCATCTCTTCCTGTCTTTGCCTGCCTATTTCTGTGTGTTTGTGTCTTTGGTTATCTTTGGACTGTCTGCTTATCTGTCTGTCTGTCTATCTTTCTCTTCAGTTAGTCTTCTCCTTTCTCTTTCTGTCTGTATCTCTGTCTGACTGTCTATCTATCTTTCTCTTTCAGTCCGTCTCTTTCTCTTTCTGTCTATATCTCTGTCTGTCTGTCTGTCTTGATGTGTGGCACCTACTATTATATTGACATGCCGTCCACCGATTGTGTGGGTGTGGGAGGGTGTGTGTTTGTTTGTGTGGGTGTGCGTGTGCATGCTTGCTTGTTTTTTAACCTCTGGGTCTTTTTCTAACCTCTTACTGACAAGCTCATTTTGTGTTCCAGCACACATCTGTGTGTGTGTGTGTGTGTGTGTGTGTGCGTGCGTGTGTGTGCGTGCGTGCGTGTGTGTGCGTGTGTGTGTGTGTGTGTGTGTGTGTGTGTGTGTGTGTGTGTGTGTGTGTGTGTGTGTGTGTGTGTGTGTGTGTGTGTGTGTGTGTGTGTGTGTGTGTGTGTGTGTGTGTGTGTGAGAGAGTGTGTGTGTGTGTGTATACCTCTGTGCTGTCTCCTGTCTGTGGCCCTGCATTCATTTTCTCGTGTGTGTGTGTGTACCTCTGTGCTCTCTCCTGTCTGTGGGCATGCATTGGTTGTCTCCTGTGTGTGTGTGTGTGTCTGTGTGCGTGTGCACCTTTATGCTTGCTATTGTCTGTGCGCGTGCATTGGTTGTCGTGTGTGTGCGTGTGCGTGTGCGTGTGCGTGTGCGTGTGCGTGTGCGTGTGCGTGTGTGTGTGTGACTGCTCTGGCACCTCCCTGCCGCGTCTCCTCTCCTCTGCATGCTCCTGCTGCAGCCTGCCTGGCTTCTTTTTAATCTGTTTGATTATTATGCCAGTGCAGTGCTGCTCCACCACCCCAGTGCAATTAAACGCTCCCCGCTAAGCTGTGTGTGTGTGTGTGCGTGCACGCCTGTGTGTGTGCGCATGTGTGAGTGAGTGTGTGTGTGCGTGAGTTTGTGTGCGTGTGTGTGTGTGCATTTGTGTGTCTGTGCTTGTGTGCGTGTGTGTGAGCACACCTACGTACGCGGGTGTATGTGTGTTTGCGTGTACCTGTATGTCTCTGTATCTATACATGTGTTTGAGTGTGTGTGGGCACACATGCGGGTCGTTTGCTAATAAGTGTGTGCATGCATGTTTATTTGTCTGTGTGTGTGTCCTCAAACATGCTCATAAAAAAGCCCACCCGTCTCACCTCGACACTCCACCTCCGCGTACCCCTCTGCGCCTCTTAAGTCTGTCCCCAGGCCCCCCCATGCCTAGCTGGGTAGGGCAGGGCTGGCTGTCTGGATGGCTGGCTGGCTGGCTGGCTGGCTGGTTGGTTGGCCTGGGCCCTCCCCTGCGGCAACTGGAGATTTACTCTGCACTGGGGAGAAGAAGAGAGGAGAGGAGAATGAAAGCCCTTTCTCAATGCTTGACAGGGAGAGATGGGGTGCGCTCTCTCTCTCTCGCTCTCTCTCTCTCGCTCTCTCTCTCTCTCTCTCTCTCTCTCTCTCTCTCTCTCTCTCTCTCCCCCCCTTTCTCTCTCTCCTCCTCTCTCTCTCTCTGGTCATCCCTCTCTAGTCTCTTCACCCATTCTTCCTCTCTCTCTCTTCTCCTCACGATTTTATGTTCCACTTTTTCTCTTTAACAGTTCTCCTCTCTCTCTCTGCTCTTCTCTCTTCTCCTTTCCCTCATTTTCTTCACTCTCCTGATTTATCCATGTCTTTCCTCTCCTCTCCACCCCTCCCTTCCTCCTCTAAGATCTTTCTAGTCATGTCTGTCCTTTCTCTTCTCCTCTCTAATCTCTTATCGTCCATCCTATGTCGCCCTTTTCTTTTTCTTTGGTCTGTTCCTCTTTTCCTCAGTTCTCTCTTGACTCCTCTCGTTGCTACTTTCCCTTTCTTGTCTCCTCTCAGTTGCTGCTCCGTCTTTTTTTATCTTTTCTCTACCCCATTTTTTCTTCTCTTTCCTCAGTTCCTCACTTCTGTTCTTCTTTGCTCCTTTCATTTCCCTCTCCAATCCCTTGCTTCTCCACA
>NC_085875.1:20062746-20070246 GCF_034702125.1 Engraulis encrasicolus
ACACACACACTCTTTCTCTCGCTCTCTCTCTTTCTCTCTCTCTCTCTCTCTCTCTCTCTCTCTCTCTCTCTCTCTCTCTCTCTCTCTCTCTCTCTCTCTCTCTCTCCTATTCCTCCTCCTGCTCAGCATCTCTGCGGGGGATGCAAGAGGAGTATCAGAAGAAGGCCCTGAGTGCTTTTCAAAGGTAACCGCTCCTCCGTCGCCTCTTAATGTCTCCACTTAATGTCTACTTGTGCAGTACAGCCTAACCTCTAACATGCCCAGCTGTCACATTTCCTTTCTTATTATTATTTTTCATTTTATTTAACATTTTTTATTCCGTCTACACTATTCAGTGGAATATGTCTGGTGTAAAGTCCAGACAAATCATTACAGAAACACTAAGCATTCACACTTTAGAACAGGGGTTCTGAACCTTTTTAAAATAAACACCCCCTTGACCTCATCATAAGTCTCCCAACGCACCCTTGACCTCATCAAAACCCTGCCAACGGCAACTAAGCACCGTCCCCTCTCGGCTGTATCCCTCTCAACGACCCCCTAGGGCCCCCCAATGCTGTAGAGCCCCCGTTGAAAAGCACTACTTTAGAACATAGCAGCCCAGTTTATACTGCGGGTCATTGGCCCAGGAACTTAAGCCCAGCCCCTGTACCAGTTTATACCGCCTGGGCTAGGCCAGAACTGGGCCAAACCAAGAACTGTTGTCCAGGTAACAGGTCCTCCTCAACTGCCAGGGCCACTAGTTAGCCCTAGTGCTTACAGATCATTTTTGAATGGGTTACCACAGCTACCATTCCATTCAGAATTTTCAGTTGCAGTATAAACGCACCAGGAACTCTAGCCCTGGGCTTAAGTTCCCGGGCTTCAGTTCCTTGGCCTAAGTTCCTGGGCCAATGGCCCGCAGTATAAACGGGGCTAGTGTGTGGATACATAGTGTGTTGGATCGATTCCACTGATGTGCTTTGCAGATTGCAACGCGGTTTTGGTCATTTCGCAATCAGATACCCCAAAACACGTTTGTAAATCACTGGTGTGGATGGACTTTTACTGTCCCAGTTACATTCATTACTGTAGGTACCACATTTGTTGTGTTAAGTGGAGCGGTATGCAGCCCTCAGATACAGCTGCCAATCACTCTTCAAATGGTTGACAGTTGCTACAGATACATACTATCTGGTATTGATATGGAATGGTGGGTTTTAATCGTTTTTGACAGAATTACTTGCAAGCCTTCCAAACCATTATAATGCACTTCCTATCAGAAAGCAGCATTACATTTCAAAGGTCATAAAATGTGTAACATTGTGTAAACGATTTGTACTTGTACTACACTGTTGCAGACTAAAAAAGAAAACAGTGTTTTCTGTTTGCATAGCATCTGTTTTCATCATTCTGATCCTATTTCTTTTCTCCTCTTGGGTTCAGAGCTCAGAGTCTGTCTCCAACAGACCACCTGGCGGCCTTTTACCTGGCCTTGCAGTTGGCTGTGTCCCGACAGGTGAGGCCTACACTTGGCTGTCGTCATTGTGTGTGTGTGCGTGCACGCGTCTGTCTGTCTGTCTGTGTTTGTGCGTGTGTGTCTGTCTGTCTGTCTGTCTGTCTGTATATCTGTGTGTGTGTCTCTCTGTCTGTTTGTGTGTGTGTGTGTTTCTGCGTGTGTCTCTCTGTGTGTCTGTATGTGTCTCTCTGTGTCTTTGCGTGTGTGTGTGTGTGTCTCTGTTTGTCTATCTGTGCGCTTGTGTGTGTGTGTGCGCGTGTGCGTGCGTTCGTGCATGTCTGTGTGTGCGTGTGAGTTCGTGCATGTCTGTGTGTGCGTGTGCGTGCATGTCTGTGTGTGTGTGTGCGTGCATTTCTGTGTGTGTGTGTGTGTGTGTGTGTGTGTGTGTGTGTGTGTGTGTGTGTGTGTGTGTGTGTGCGTGCATTTCTGTGTGTGTGTGTGTGTGTGTGTGTGTGTGTGTGTCCACAAGCCTCCCCAGGGCACAGTGCTGGTCTGTCACCTCTGCGTACTCCTCTCCTCTGCCACTGTGCCTATTTGTGTGTGTTCTTCCCCCTCTCCTCAGATCCCTTTACTTGCCTTTTCATGCCGCTTGTTACTTTTGATGATGTCTCTCTCAGTTCTCTCTGTCTGTGCTGCTCCTCTCCTGTCACTTGTTCTCTGTCACTCACTCGGTCTCTCCCCAACAGAATCTTTACATCTTTATTTTCTCTTTCTCTGGGACTGAAACACTCTCTCTCTCTCTCTCTCTCTCTCTCTCTCTCTCTCTCTCTCTCTCTCTCTCTCTCTCTCTCTCTCTCTCTCTCATTGTCTTTCTTGTACTCTCTGTTTCTCTTGTTCCATCTCTCTCTTTTCTACTCTCTTTGTCTCTCTTTTGTTCTCTGTGTTTCTCTCTCTCTCTCTCTCTCTCTCTCTCTCTCTCTCTCTCTCTCTCTCTCTCTCTCTCTCTCTCTCTCTCTCTCTCTCTCTCTCTCTCTCTCTCTCTCCCACTCTATCACTTGCCTTCTCTTACTCTGTATTTTTTCTTTCATCTCCCACTGAATTTCTCTCTATCTCTCCATCCCAGGACTTGCTCTCTTTGTCTATTCTCCATCACTCACACTTACACCACCCATCTCACTCTCTTTCTTTAGCATTCTTGCGCTTACTCTCTCACTTTCCTCCCGGTCTTTCTTGTCACCTCTTTTTCGCCCTCCCTTTCTATATTTCTCTCTTTCCCCCATTCCCTCGCGCCCATCCTCGAAATGTCAGGACCACCTCAAAGTACGCTGTTGAAAATCGCTGCGTGTCATCGTTATGTACTCTGAGGGTTCTATTACCATGGTGACAGAGCACTCCAAGCAATGGGAGAGGCGCGCAGGGACGTGTGTGTGTGTGTGTGTGTGTGTGTGTGTGTGTGTGTGTGTGTGTGTGTGTGTGTGTGTGTGTGTGTGTGTGTGTGTGTGTGTGTGTGTGTGTGTGTGTGTGTGTGTGTGTGTGTGTGTGTGTGTGTGTGTGTGTGTGTGTGTGTGTGTGTGTGTGTGACAGAGACAGAGACAGAGAGAGAGACAGAGAGGGTTGGGGGCAGGACAATAAGATGACCTCACATTGCAATAAATATCTGAAAGTCAAACTCCCCCAGAAATAAAATGGAGGAAGTAGTGTGTGTACACACACACACACACACACACACACACTTGCGTACGCATCGAAGGGTTGGCATATTGAATGTCATGGCAGGATTAGGCCAAAGTTGGTGAGTCACGCCGGTCACTGCATCGCAACCGGGAACCCGCATCTTCGGAAGTCACCGCACCCACACACACACACGCACAAGAAAAAGCCACCGGTGTTTGCCAGATCCGCCGGGACTTGTGTTGACATTTTGCATTGATGAGAGCGAATGTGCAATTACAGATATATGCAATCACAGTATGTCTGTCTGTGGGCGTCAGTGTGAAACTGCTCTTTTTGTTTGCCTGTACAGTGTATGTTTTCTTCACACATTTCAGTGTGCTTATGTATGCTATGTACATTTGTATTTTTTCGTGTGTGTGTGTACATGTTATCTTTGTGTTCTGTGTGACCAAACTTTTGTGTATGTGTGTTTGTGTTCTTTGCACATATGTGTGTCTTTCTCTGTGTGTGCATTTGCCCTTTGGTACCCCACCACCAAAGCGCAGACTCTGACAAAACACCAAGCTGGTAAAAAAAAAATGCTTATAACATTATAATAAAACCTTTAATACAATGTAATTATTGCAATGTTGTGGCATAGCACTGAAATAACATGCTATTAGCACTAATTCATGATTTTTACAATGTTATCAAAGGGCAAGTTTCCGCATTGGCGCCATCCCCCTTTCAGGTTCCATAATTGCCCAGTTGGTCCGCCTCTGCCTGGGTACACGTGTGTATGCCTGTGCGTGTGCATGAGTGCGTTTCAGATCCCCTAGGTGCTGGACTACGTGTTTGTACGTATATTAATGTGTGTGTGTGTGTACGTATGTTAATGTGTGAGTGTGTGTGTGTGTACGCATGTTAATGTGTGTGTGTGTTTGCGTTTCAGATCCCTGAGGCGCTGGGCTACGTGCGGCAGGCGCTGCAGCTGCAGGGGGACGACGTGCACTCGCTGCACCTGCTGGCCCTGCTGCTGTCGGCCCAGAAGCACTACCACGACGGCCTCAACATCATCGAGATGGCCCTCAGCCAGTACCCAGAGAACTTTGCGTGAGTGTCGTGTGTCGTCCCCCCCCCCCCCCCCCCCATACCTGGTACCTGGAACCTGGCAAGACTATAACATGAAAACCAATATTATATTTATTTCAAAGATGTTAACATTTTGTCTGACTTAACCAGATGCTTTTTATGAAGTGTTGCAACATCTCTCATGAGCCTCTTTTCCCACAATGTCCTACAACTCCCTCAGCAAACCCCCTACAAACCTCCTGTGTTCGTTCACCTCATCCATCTAGCTCCACAATCACAGTTTGCCCCAGTGAAAATTCCTGACAGATATCATATACCTGTAGACTTCGAAAAGTTCACCCAGGTTTTCTGTCGGTTTTCTGCCAGACACACAATGTAGAGAATGTTGTGAAAGGAGATAGACAGGGAAGTGGTGTACAGCAGCAGCAGCTCTCATGGATATCAGAAACCACGGTTTCAAAGTGAGGCCGTAGCCATCACAGCTTCTCACTGCATTTTGATTCCTCACCAACGCCTACAGTACAACCAATGCTACATCAAATCAGTCATCATATTAATGCGTTTCTACAGTCTGTTACTATTTGACGGACTGTAATTGTATCACTTGTATCAATTGTACCAGCTTGATCATTACCATACCTCTCAATAACGTCCAGTAGCTGGACCACACTGTCAGTCATGTGAGGATATGAAGCTGAATTAATACATGTGTTACTTTGCCAAACCACCGCTCCACTTACTCATAACTTCACAACAAGTTGAAACTTTGGCACATTTAAACCCACTGTTCAAGACCTTTCCATGTCATCATGAGCCAAAAAGAAAAGAAGAAAATATTGGAGCTTTTGGAAATGTCTCAAAGGCTGTGCATCATCTAAGATGGACGATAAGATGAAAGTGAAAAAGTGAAAGCCCACCTGGGAAACTCCCATTGTCATTGTGACACAGCACTCCACAGCACACAACGAAATTGCATTTATGCCTCACCCGTGCAAGGGGGCAGCCCTCAGTGGCGCCCCATGGGGAGCAGTGCGGTGGGACGGTACCATGCTCAGGGTACCTCAGTCATGGAGGAGGATGGGGGAGAGCACTGGTTGATTACCCCCCCCACCAACCTGGCGGGTCGGGAGTCGAACCGGCAACCTTTGGGCTACAAGTCTGACGCCCTAACCGCTCAGCCATGACTGCCCTGGACGATAGCCTGGGTTGACGTTTAACAAAAGTGTGTAAAACTTGTTTTTCAGCACACCTCTGTTACAACACCCAAAGGAGGTTTTGTTCCAGTTTATACCAATAAAAATCAAGTGGAAAACAAAGAAATACTCACAGACGTGAAGACCTTCAGCAGTGCTGTTTCAACCTTTACTGCTGTAATAACCAAAGCAGCCCATTCCCGAATGCCAAACTTCAAGCAGGCCATCAATCACTAAGCCACAGGTCTCCAGTCATTTCAATCACACCCTCAGCAAGTCCTCAGACGAGCTCATATAAACTGCTCAAGTCCATTGCCCTCTTAGAGTCTCTAGTCTATCAACTTGGCTGCTTCCAACTTAGTCAGGTTTTTAGCATGCAGAACAGCTGTCAAAACCAATGTAAAAAAATGAATCTCTAAGAAACTTCCTGTCTCGATAAACTTCCTGTATCTTATGGAACTGAATTCGGAAGTTGGTAAACTCTCCTCCTGATGCATCAAAATGTCACACTCTGAACGAGCCCAACTTTTGAATCTCTCATGGCACATACAGTACAGGCCGACTGAGAACCGTGCTGGTGCACCTAATCGTGAACCAGCTATGGTGTTGTTCACGCCAAAGATCTCAGCGTTCGCTAACCGGAAAGTTGGTTCGCAATGCGAACCACAAAATACTTGTTTTTTTCTCTGCGAACCATGACGACAGGGTGGCCGTCTGCAGGTTCATCCGGGTACCACAGTCACGTGCGGAGCCCGGTATGAACACAGGTGGTTCACAGATAAGCACTTTAGTGCAGAACGTAACTGGTGCGGGCACCGGCACCGGCTCTTTTCTGGACAGCCTGAAAACCACCTCAGTGACACGTCTTTCTCCTTTAACGTTGCTGTTGGAGATTAGGCCTAGAATGCACAGTAACATTGGTTACATCGGCACCTGATTCCCAAACATTGTTGAATAGCCCAAAAAAGGCACCCAAACCATCTCAAACAGTCATGCTAGTATTTTAGCATGCCCACATCTGTGAAGATAATCATACAAGAGTCGTATTAGTCAGCATGCATGATTAGTCAATACAGTTTTTATTCTTAAAGGTGCACTATGTTGTTTATTTTTAGTAGTTGATTTCCAGACGTTATGCCGGCCATTCACAAAGGTTAACTCTTTCATGAATACTTAAGGAAACTACTTCCAAATTCTAAAGGTCAACTTCCGATAAAACACAGTTTTACTCACTCATTTCGAAAATCGGACGGTCACCCCAAGTTAAACTCGCATTCTCACATCACTCTCATCATTCTCACATCACAAAGCGTGTGTCACCTCGCCTGGCTGTATTTCCCGGTGTTTCCCAATTAACATAGACAATGCAGAGAAACGAGCAAATCACGAAAGCCTTTCTGAGTTGCGTCAGATCGAAAGAAGGCGTTGCCCACAAAGGTTTATGTCGACTCATTTTTCTAAAAACATGTCCAGTAATTTTTTTCTGCTTATTTTCAAAACCAGCAATGCCTGGTGGCCCGAAACCTAGCTTAGCTTAGCTATCAGCTGGTTGCTACTCTCAGGTACACACAGAGCACAAAGCCTCATACATACAGCCGTCTCACTCTGCTCGGTCCATGCCAGCAGTTCGCCTAGGGGTCGCTGTCGAAAGAGCATAGCCCTGAGTGGAGCCTGCACGCCACCGTTGGCGCCCCCATAGTGCAGTACCTCCCGGGGAAGTGGCGACTCTAACTTAAGATGATCTCTCTGCAGAGCAGGAGGGAGGGAGCCAATCAGAGACGGAAATATACGAGAAACCCGGAAGCCACTTTGCTAGCTCGCAAAAACGTCTTGAAACAAAGCAACCAGAACGTTTTTTAAAACACGACCAACGCGTAACACATTCAAGAACAATGGGGAACACAGCAATGTTAATGAAATGACGTTGAGAGGACATCTTTAAGTATTCAATATGACTGGGAACATTGTTGTTTTTATACATGAAACAGTGGATCTTCTCCATATCCACGCTTTTGAATTTCCAGAAATAGATGTTTTTAGCTGCAAAAATGTGCTGTACTTTGCTCATACTAGTATATATTTATATAAGTTTATTACTCAGTAAATTAACTTGGACCGGACCAG
>NC_085875.1:20080246-20110246 GCF_034702125.1 Engraulis encrasicolus
CCCAGTACAGCACATTCTCAATACTAGTGCTACACTAAAGAAAACGAACAATTATGTTTAGAATAGAAATTACATTTTCATGACGTGTTTTTTGGCTCATGACTTAATTTCCCACATCTTCTTATTAGTAAAGTACATAAAAGCATTGCAACAACAAGAAACATTTATTTATAGGGTAGTTATAACAAAATCAAAGGCTTTTGTTCTCAATTCTAATCTTCGTGTAGTGGTGCAATATGTTTTAGTGATGGAGGATAGCCTGCCATACACAGTTCCACACAGCCTGAAATGCACCACTGCCACCAACAACAGCTGAAGCATAAACAAGCTCAGCATAAAACACATTGATGTGTGTGGGTGGAGACGTTTTTATGGCAAGTGTTGGGGACAACTTGCGACAACTTTGCTTGGGAATGTGGGCCGACTGTTTATTAGACGAGTTTATTAAGTATTTATTACATGGTTACATCATGCAGCCCACTGTGTGCGTTTGAGTTCTCACCGCAGTTGTACAATGTCACAGTTAGACGGTAAAGCCGCATTAAGCCTTGACACATTGTAAAACACTAACGAAAGGAAGTCACACTGAGTTTCCCTTCAGATAGCAAGCATAAAGTAGGTATACCATGCATTTAAGTAAAGACTTGAATGACGAAATTGATAATAGAGGAAATGAAAGGTAGTGTGAAGAAAGAAAAGCTAATGAAGGAAGGCGAAAATGCCCACTCTCTCTGTCATTATGCCCTGAGCATTTGCACTCCTTTCTTGGAAAAGGAAAGGTGGAAATACCAAAGGAAGAGAAGCTGCCCTCAGCTAAGCTGTGATAACCCCCACAAGGCAAACTCCAGACACACACACACACACACACACACACACACACACACACACACACACACACACACACACACACACACACACACACACACACACACACACACACACACACACACACACACACACACACACACACACACACACACACACACACACACAGATCCTGTCTAGCCCCACTGAGGGTTTGCTCGACTTTAGCACCTCCGTTCTGCTAGCTTCACCTAGGGAAACACTCCCTGCGGTAAGGGTTTCCATTTTCCAAGTCCATTTTGGCAATGATACACTGGAATGAAATGGCAACCACCCCTTAGCAACACCCGATTAATACCATGTTGACCATGTGAAGACACTGTACTGGAAGGCTGCGTCCTTCCGTCATGGTTTGATACGGAAAAATAATGATTCTGATGGTTCTTGCGAAGGTTTCGTTTGCATTTCCAGACTGCTTTTCTCCCCCTTAGTAAGCCTAACACACACACACACACACACACACACACACACACACACACACACACACACACACACACTCACACACACACACACACACACACACACACACACACACACACACACACACACACACACACACACACACACACAATCTCACTTGACTATATGGCAGACAGACAGACTGATACACAAACACACACAACTAAACCATACCCCACCACCACCTTCCTGTACTGTCCTGTATGTATTTCTCCTTGTCTTGTTTGAAACACGCCGGCTGGGTGGTGGTGGTGGTGGTGGTGGGCAGCCAGCGTCGACATTACACACCAGCAAGCAGCAGCAGCAGCAGCAGCAGCAGTGCCTCTCATCCATCTTGTCTCTCTCTCATTAAGCCCGCTAACGCTGCTCCACGGAGACCAATTAGTGCCTGGACTTTTCACCCTGCTCCCCTCTCTGTCAGACAGCCACCCTCGCCTCACGGGGTGCTCTTTTCACTCTCTTGTCTTCTCTCTCTTTTTTATTTTTCTCTCCTTTTTTTTGTTTGTTCTTCTCTCATTTTGTGTCCCTCTCTTTCTGTTTCTCTGTCTGGATGTTTAGCCATCTCTCTCTCTTTATTTCTGTCTCTCTGTCTCTCTGTCTCTCTCTCTCTCTCTCTCTCTCGTCTTGTTTATTTATTTGTTTCGTTTCCTGTTATCCTGCAGTGTGTTAGTCAGCGTGTCAATCACCAGAGACTCCAAGGTCTCTGTATGTCTGTGTGGGGGAACCTCACCAGACACAATTTCCTGCTGAAAAGCAGCATAGATAGAGGGATGGATGAGGACATATGGATAGATGTCAGTCAGTCAGCCTCTGCAGGGAGATATTTCATTCCAGAATATTCCTTAAAGGTGCACTGTGCAGTTTTTAGTAGTTCATTTTCAGAATTCATGCTGCCCATTCACAAATGTTACCTTTTTAACAAAGTATGCATTGTGTCTGGGAAAACTGCACTTTTCAAACATGAAAAGGGGGATCATCTCCATGGTCCGCCATTTTGAATTTCCAGAAATAGACATTTTTAGCAGCAAACCTTACTGTATCTTGGTCTTACTAGTAAATATTACTTCATTTTTTTAGTAAGTATTTTATTAAAAGATGAAATTTAACTGTAGACGGCACAGTTTCAATGAGCAGCATAGTTGCAAAACCTACTCTGACCACTATCCTATAGAATGTACCTTTAAGACTTTAAGACATTGTTGTACTGGAGAAGGCAAAGCAGACTTACTGGGGATGCTAATGGGGATTGCACTGCAATGCTGTAGCACACACTCGAGCATGAACATACCGTACACGTGGGCCCCCATTGTAGACCCACTGATATGCATCTTTCATAACTTGCAAACCCCAACACTGTAAAAACATTTCAAGTTGATTACACTTGCAAATGGAAGTTAAATTTGTTTCAGCCTTAAGTTGAGTTAACATGTATTTAGGTAGCAGGTGGAGGTAATCAGCTTAAAATGTTGTGAAATACTGTAGTCTGTAATATCTACACTTACTTTTCACTATGAAGCTGTATGATATGCATGGCATTTTATTTACTTACTGTGTTGTGGAGACTATGCTAACATAATCAGTCATTTCTTTGCGAGGAACAGTCATCCAGGGTCCATTTTAATACAAGCCTCTCAAATCATTTGAAACAGTGTTCAGTACTGCGCTAGCTGCCCAGTGTGTCGCAAGGGAACCCTTATGCATAAGCACATTCCTCTGTTTTTATAATGTGTTTGCTGTTATTGTCGTTAGTAATTTAAATGCGATGGCTGCTTAGCGTTGTAGCTGAGTGGCTTGCTGTGAGCGAGGATGTGCAGATAATGCTAACGTGGAAGAGGAGGCAGAGGCAGAGGCAGACAGGGGAGACGAAGAGGGTTGCTCCTGGTTTCATCAGGCTACTGCCAGCCTGATACATCGGTCTGGGGAGGGGCTCTCTGCAGACTTTCTGGTGAGAGAGAGAGAGAGAGACAGAGAGAGACAGACAGAGAGAGAGAGACGCTGAAGACTAGTTGGGGTGAGAGACACACACAGATAAACAGAGAGGGGGGCCCAGAATACTGTCTGGTTCGGGTGAGAGATGGAGAGAGAGGAGGGGGGAGAGAGAGAGAGAGAGGCTGTTTGATGAAGAGGGGGCCGAAGAGATGCTTGTGCTGCAAGGCAAGGGGTGGAATCAGAATTTTCATTACCATTCAAATCAAGATTTGATGTAATTTTTCTCCTGTTTTCCTGTGTCTCTGTGTGTGTGTGTGTGTGTGTGTGTCTGGGTGTGTGTGTCTGTGTGGGTGTATGCATGCATGCGTGCATGCCTGTGTGCGTTTGTGTGTGCATCCGTGCATGTGTCTGTGTGCATTCGTGTGTGTGTGTGTTTCTGTATCTGTGTGATCAGTGACTCAGGTCGGGGTAGCAGTCTGTTGGATCGAGCCATAGCCGACAGGAGGCAGCTGAACGCCATGACTCTCCCTGACTTCAGCGACCCAGAGACAGGTAAAGGGAAACGACTCCACTCACAACACAGCCCACAGCACTGCACAGAGACCATTCACAATCCATCAGGGGGAAAACAACTTCACCCATGACACCCCACAGACGGCCTTAAAATATATGTGCGGCAAACAAGGGCATTTATTACACACTGACCCTATACTATTATTCAGGGTTAACGGCTTCGGCCATGAACACCACCATAGACCCATTGTGATCTCCAAGGAGGAGCAAGATCACCCCAGACACCCCACAGTTACCTCTACAATCTATCAGGTTGAAACATCTTTGGTCCTGACTCTACTCACTCTTTACAATTAATCAGGGGGGAAAAAGCTTCACCCATGACGCCCCACAGACCATTTAATACATCCAAGGGGGGCAAGTGCAGTCATTGACCCCCCCCATGGACCGTTTACAGTCTAAGCTGAGGGAAGTAGCTCCACACACACCACCTTATCCCCATAGTCTTATCAGAGGGAGTAAACTCTTCTGTTCGTCCTTTTGTTTTTGTTCTAACCATGGCAACAGTATCCAGGAAAGTTGCTCTCTCTGCCTCCGCGTATCTCCAGCCACTCCTGATCGCTATGGCAACCGCATCCAACGG
This sequence comes from Engraulis encrasicolus, assembly GCF_034702125.1. NCBI lineage: Eukaryota > Metazoa > Chordata > Actinopteri > Clupeiformes > Engraulidae > Engraulis > Engraulis encrasicolus. The sequence continues at coordinate 20,084,655 of NC_085875.1, forward strand.
CGGCACGCCAACGCAAAACACTTCTGAAAGTATTTTCAGCTGCAGCAGCCGGTCGTTCAGTCTCACCTCGCACCTCAAATGACCTCCGCGTAGGAGCGTGTGCAGCAGCGGCAGCCGTGTCCTTCTCTTGTTTTGCAGTGCAGTTCGAAACCCCCCCTGGAGCTCTGCAGCTGTGTCGGAGGAGATGAGCTCACTCCGAAAAGCTTTTTCCATTTTGCACAGGTTGATGAATAAAAGATCTCTTGTTACCGTTTATGAGGCCTTGCTTGGTGATGACACGAGCCTACTACACACACACACACACACACACACACACACACACACACACACACACACACACACACACCGACCGAGGCACAGATATCCCCGGTGATGAATGAGAGGTTTTTTTGCCGCAGCAGTAAAATGTAACAGACCCTGTTGCAACTGAAATGGAGCGCTAAATGATGTGGAAGGAGCTTGCGTTGTATTAAATGTCAGCCTCATCAATCACAGGACAGGAAAAAGTGACTGCGGCTGATCATTTCCTCCCCGACGAGCCCCAAAGTGGAAGTTTCCTGTTGGGCCGGAGCCTTTTACTGTTTGGGGTGTGTCTAAAATGTCGCCCATTCCGTAATGCATAGAAAATAACCTTTTTGGACAAAATTTTGCCTTTTAATTAAAACATAGAGATGACATTCTTTCTCTTCTCTATTCGTTATTTTACACATTATTGTAATGCGGAATGGATAGAAATGACTTGATCGTGTGCTGCTTTTGCCTCTATGACTTTTTTTCCCAAATTAGGTGCTTTGTCATTTGTGAAGTGTCTGAGTGACTAGTATGAATATTTGTTGTTGAAATGTACAGGACCAAGGATATGAACTTTAAGAACCTCTTTACTTAATAGCGGGTGGTTGCAGTCATTGACAGGGTTTTAATAAGCTTGAGTAATTATTTTATGATACAGTTGTGTTCTATAACTGTTGTATATTTTTAAACAGCTATGGTTGTGTTAAAGATTTCACTCAAACCTTTTCCTTTCCTCCTTTGCTTTAAATTTCTTTTTATGTTCTTTTTTTCTCCACAAGTACCTTTCCAGCACAACGTGCCTTCACATTGGTGTGTTTGAGAGAGTGTGAGAGAGAGAGAGAGAGAGAGAGAGAGAGAGAGAGAGAGAGAGAGAGAGAGAGAGAGAGAGAGAGAGAGAGAGAGAGAGAGAGAGAGAGAGAGAGAGAGAGCGATAGAGAGAGTGAACAGTGAGTGAGAGAGAGAGAAAGAGAGTGAGTTTATCTCCATCCGTCAACATTCTTTTTTTTTACTTTGTTGTATTGTTTACAGCTTCTGGTTCCAACTCCTCCTCTTTCTCGAGCACGGACACCCCTGCCTCTCTTTTCCTCATGCCCCACTTCTATCAGTCTCCTTATACTCCGCCCGGTCCTCTTCCTCATCCTCCTCTTCCCCCCAACACCACAAAGAGTGAGGCCACATACACCACCGCCACCAAGCCCACCACCACTGTGGCTTTCTGTGACCACGCCCCTGACCGACGCCTCTCCATCAGTAACGCACCACGTGCACGCCTGTGTGTGTGTGTGTTTATGCGTGTGTCTGTGTGTGTCTGTGTGTGTGTGCCTGTGTGCATGTATGACATTGGGTACATGTCATTTCTTCAAACTGGTCCTGTTCTCTGCCCTCTGTCTTTGTTGTTAACTTCTGTTAAGTCAGTTTTATATTGAACATTCATTTCACATTCAGACTACAAACATGGTGTCCCTGGAAAAAGCATTAAGCCTTGTGGCACATGTTGGCACAATTTGTCTATATTTCAAAATTGGTTTGGCAATTACATTTTTTTTCAGATAGATTACATTTGTATTTATAATGGATATACATGAATGTGCAATATAAGATTGACTTCACTCAAGTCGACAACAAGAACAGAGGAAAGGAGTCGAGGTTGGAGGAATGACTTGCACCCACTGAGTGACACATTGCCTGACACATCACTGAAGCGTGAAGGAATGATTTAGGTCCTCAACACTGTTGATTGCTCTCAAGCAAAATGGAATGGCACCACATTTCGGACTCTCAGTCCTTCCTTACAGTGGAATGGCACGACGTTTCGGACTCTCAGTAGTTCATCAAAGTGCAACCACCAAACGTTGTGCCATTCAACTTTGTTTGGGAGCTATCAACAGTGTTGCGAACCTTTACCTCCTTCAGCTATCCTCTGCTTGGCCCATCACCTGTGCTACTGATGTGCGCACATACTCTGCTTTCTTGACATCGCTGTAGAGTCTCTGACCTTTAACCCACCTCTCAGCTTGGAAAATCTCTCTATCGTAATGACCAAAGTCTCACCAGCCTCTGGAAAGGCTGTGGGCGTGGAGCTAGTATGTCTGTTCACTTCACACCACTCTGGACAACTAACCTACTCTGTACTTAACACTCCGTAGCATGGGCTGTCGTGTGTAAGGATTTGTTGTTTGGTGTGTGGGCTTGGCCTGAAGTAGTTAAAGGTCTTCAGTGTTGCAGTCTGGCCGGTACAAATGTGCACTCGTGTGGCGCACTGTTTACCTGATCGTACAGTGAACTTTTCAGCTGAGATGCCTTAAAGGGGTATGCCACTATTTTTGGGCTTAATACAGTTCAAAGCGTTGGCCGGGGTTTATAAATGTGGTAAAGTGTCTTCTTTTTCATGTTAAGCGTTGTCTTGCTTTTAGATAAGTTAAAAGAGGGAGTATGTAGCTAAGCTAGTGAAAGTCAATGCATCACTGTAGCATGTAGCATGCTACACGGATCCATTGACTTTCAGTAGCTTAGCGCTATGCTCCCTCTTTTAACTTGTCTTAAAGCAAGACAACAGCTTACATGAAAAATAAGACACTTAACCACCTTTATAAACCCTGGCCAAGGATTTTAACCGTATTAAGCCCCAAAATAGTGGCATACCCCTTTAAGATTAAAGTTTTACATACAACTGCGAAAACTGATAAGATCACTTAAAGAAAACACTATGAGAGCAGGGGCTTATACTAAGAAGCTGGTTCAGGAGTAAACCAGGTTAAGTTAAGAGGTAACTTAAATCATCTAATAGAAGACCCTTTCTTAAAGGTACACTGTGCAGGAAATGGTCAAAAAAGGTACTGCAACTACGCTGCTCATTGAAACTGGGCTGCCTATTGCCAAATTTGATCTTTACATGAAAGTTTACTAATTAATAAACAAATAGTTTCTAGTATGGTCCAAGTAGAGTCATTTTTGCAGCTAAAAATGGCTATTTTTGGAAATTCAAAATGGCGGACCATGGAGAAGATCCCCCTTTTCATGTATGAAAAGTGCAATTTTTCCAGTCATAATGAATACTTAGAATGTGATGGTGGTGGTAAATATTAATGAAAAAGCTAACATTAGTAAATGGGCAGCATGAATTCTGGAAATAAACAACTAAAAATCTCACACACAGTGTCCCTTTAAGGAAATGAGGACTCCAGGCTCTTCTATTAGATGATGTACTTCTTAACTTAACCTGGTTTACTCCTGAACCAGCTTCTTAGTATAGACCCCAGAAGAGTGGGATAAGCACGCAAGAGGGAGATGTAAAGCGAAAAACAAGATGAGAGATTTGTTTTATCAGACATGAGCAGACCGTTCCTCAGTCAGGAGTGTGCAGCAGCAATGTGCCGACACAAGGACAAGTCCCTTGGCCCAGTCGGTCACATGCCAAAGTAGTGAAAGCAAAGGGGAAAAAGGGAGGAAAGAGGAAGGAAAAGGGGAGAGACAAAAGATGTAATAAGGGAGGAGGAGAAAGGAGGCGATGCTGAAGGTGTGAGGCGGAGACGTGGCTCGTCTCGGCTCGTCTCTGAGCAAGAAGAGAAACGGGGAAAAGAGAGTCGCCGAGAGGAACGGATATGCAAGAACCCGAAAATGTGTGAAAGCAAGAAGGCACGAGACAAAAAGAAACACGAGCTCTGGGATGGTGTTGAAGTGTGTGGCAGGGAACTAGAGGGCTAGGACCAGGAGGGAGGGAGAGAGAGAGGGGAGAAAGAGAGCGAGAGATGGAGAGGAAGAATAAAAAAGAGAGTACGGAGAGAAATGGAGAACGAGAGAACGAGCCCCTGGAGGTTGACATTAAGCCTCTAATCTGCCAGAGTGGCCGTCTTATGAAGGAGCAAAGAGCTGAAAGAGGGGAAACAAAAAAGGAATGAGATAGAGGGAGAGAGAGAGACTGAAAGAATGAAGGAGAGAGAGAGGGAGGAAAAAAAGAGAAAGAATGAGCTGATGAAAGGAGTGACGTCTGCTATCGCAGCAGCATGTGCGAGAGCAGAGGATCACTCTCACATTCCCCAATAAACGCCAGCGCTCTTATCGGCCTGCTCCATACAGGAGTGGAGTGGAGAGGGGGTGCAGTGGAGGGTTGGGAAGGGGGTGAGGGGGTAACCAAAGCCCTTTACAAAAAAAAACCCAAGCGGCAAAAAGATGGGAGCGATAGTCTTCTCCCTAAGAATTTAAGCACTCGAAGCTGTGCCACACACAAACACACACACACACACACACACACACACACACACACACACACACACACAGACAGACGTACGCACGTGTGCACACACACACACACACACACACACACACACACACAGTGACCTTAGATAATACACTTCCCCTTGTCTCTTTTTATTCCTAGTGAAGGCACAGTGAGAGTGGATGAGTGTAAGGCGAGCACCCAGCCATGTTCGCTCCCCTCGTTCTTTTCTCTCCATCTAAGGATCTGTGTCAATAAACGAGTGTATAAGGTCCTGTAGCAACCATTACACTCTTCTTTTTCAGGGATGACTATTCCACCCATTTCGCCATTTGTCCGTTTGTTCACCTTGTGAGTTGTGGTCTAGTCGGTATTGTCTGTTTGTTGTTCTATCTTTAGACCCTCTACACTTCTGAGGTGTCCATTGTGGCATAGACCCCATACAAAGTGCCTTGACCTGTCTCACTCAAAGAATGCCATCGTACCTAAGCACTTCCCATACTTTGTTTTTTTTTCAGACTTCTGTCAGTTTGAATTTGTCCGTCTTTGAGTTCACCTTGTCAGTTGTCATTCCCTCTCTACTGTTAACTTGTTTGTTCTCCCTATATAACCTGTGCATTTCTGAGATGTCTTTTGTGACGCCCCTGAGCTAGTGCCTTGACCAACCTCGCTCATTGAGTGACTTTGTGCCTTAGCACTTTCCATATTATTCTCTTTTTCTCAGAATCACCATTTTTTTTGGCCAACTAGACCTACCGTACGTGTACAGATAGGTCAGACCTTTCCATATTTTGCATATGTTGGCATTTGTCTGCCTTTTCCAGACAGGAACAAACTTTTCATTTAAGTGATGGCGATGGATGGAAAAAGCATACATCCTCTAGTTTTTAATGAATGAAATGCATTTGCAAGATAGTTTGCCCAGCTGTGGAGATATCTTTAGGATAAGATGTTCTGAATTGTTACAGTCTGCTCTTTTTTCCCCCACTCCACATTTTCATTATGTTCTCATTAATTAAAGTTCTTAAGTTTTTGATTTTTTTATATCTCTTGTTTGTATTGTTTTTTCCCCCTTGTTTTTGTTTCAATTTCTAATGCGACCGTCCAGAAGCCTACATGCATGGTTTTAACAGCGTTATGGGTTGTAAGTAGCCCTTACACTCTTTCACTCTGCATCTCATGCCCCTATCTCTTTCTCTCCATCTTTCTTTCTTTCTTTCTTTCTTTCTTTCTTTCTTTCTTTCTTTCTTTCTTTCTTTCTTTCTTTCTTTCTGTCTTTCTGTCTTTCTATCTATTCATCCTACGTCTTGGCCTGGCTTCTCGCGCTAAATTACTCTGCCACCTGTCTATTCACACACATATAAACACACACACACACACACACACACACACACACACACACACACACACACACACACACACACACACACGTCACACACACACACACACACGTGTCACACACACACACACACACACACACACACGTCTCACACACACACACACACACACACACACACACACACACACACATACAAACACACGTCACACACACACACATACAAACACAGGCACGCGCCAGCTCCGCTGCCATGAGTGAAGCAGCAGGCGCTCTTGTGTGCTTTTTTTTTCCTCGTTTCGTTTCGTTGTTTTGTTTTCCCCTCCTTATCTCCGTTTGGTGTTTTCTCATCTCTCCCTTTTCTTTACCTCATTACTCCCGTCTGGGTCCCCTTGCATTGTGTTAGGGCCACATCAAAAAAAAAAAACCCCATCGCCGATTGCTTTTTGGCTGAGCTGAGCGGAGCAGCAAGCTTCTCAATAATGTAACGGGGCATATTATATCCTCCATTCATTCAGCACCGCGGCCTATTCATCCCTCGCCATCTATCCATCAGCGTGCTCATTTACACACCCCTCTCCCCAACGCACCCCAAGTGCTCCACGCACAGCCCAACCATCCACCATCCAACAACACCCGCCCTCCCCATCTCGTCTCGTCTCATCTCATTCCTTTAGTCCTCCAATCGGAGTTGTCTGGGTCCAGACTGGAACGTTTGCTTGGGTCTTTGAGATAGCCGTCAGTCGGTGACACGATGCATTGTTTGGGCCATTGGCAGACGTTTGGCAGACGTTTGAGTTGGCTCGAGTTGGGTTGGGTTGGGTTGGGTTGGGTTGGCGTGGTGGGTAGTGGTGGGTGGACGTCGTATGTGTGGCGGGTGCATGCGTCCGTCCATGCGTGGTGGAGCCTGTGACGAGGGTTTGGCCCCGGCTATCGTCGGGGGCAAGGTGACGGGTTACAGCAGCCTTTTGTCTTTGACTAGCTGAGACGGCTCAGGTTTTTAAAGGCCGCTATTTATAGGGAGGCCCCAGCAGAGGCTGCGTGTACACTACGGCCAGACCCCAGGTCCACCGAAACAGGAGCCCGCAGGACAGGGGACCCTTTTGGTGGTGGTTGGGGGAGGGGTGTCAACTTAGAGGCTCCGTTTTACTATCCCATTAGACCGAGCGTGAAGACAAAGCGATGGAATGCCCCCCCCACTCCCACCCCTTACATGCATCATTTACATTGTCCTCAAACAGCGTGTGTGTCTGTGTCTGTGTCTGTGCGTGCGTACGTGCATGGATACATTTCTGTTTGAGACAGTGTGTGTGCACGTGTGCATGTGAGTGTGGCAGGTACTTTTGAAAAAGCCACAGTGATCAGTTTCAGAGTGGTGTTTCCAATGAGTTTTATCAAGGCATACAGGCCTGCAATCTTTCCATTCCCCTTGTGCATGCAGTTGTTACGCTATTTACTAGAGATGAAGTTTTAAAAAGAACACCTGCAAATTGAGCTATGGCCGTTCTCAGCCTAATTTAAAGTGTAGACGTAACATCAATAAGCATCAATAAGATGTAATATCCCCCACCGCAGTCCCCTCTGCACCAGCCTCTACAGTAGTGCAGCTGCATTAAAAACTGATGGAAAATTACAATCGGTTTTACTGAGTAGGTACATGTAAAACAAACAAGGATAGGCCCAAAAGGATACACTGCACAACACAATGATAATACAATATAAGTACGTCAAAATAAAAGCAGAGCTAAAAGAACTCAGGCATGGTACCTGAAATCAAGCGTAGGACAAGCAGACTATATTTAAACATTGGTTACTAGAAAGTTATAATTACTTCGAAACATTTTGTTAATTCCAGACGTTGAGTCTCATCTCGTCTTGCTCTCTTGCCCTGCTTGAAGCTGCGTCAGTGCTGGGTCCAGAGGGATGCTTTTACTGTCACTGCTGCGTGAGGCTGTTGCTGTGGCGATGGGGATGGGGAGGCGGGAGGATCACCAGGCAGTGCATCAAGCTCAGCAGGCGTAGCAACAGTGTCTGGAGGGGTGCGGATGGAGTTGGGAGTGGTATGGGTGGGTGAGTGGTGATGGTGGTGGGTAGTGGAGATGGAGGGTAGGGGTGTGTGTGCATACGTGCGTGGCGCGCGTGCGTGCGTGCGTGCGTGCGTGCGTGTGTGTGTGTGTGTTGCGTTGCTGGGAGGGTCGTTTTGTCGATAGGGGCTTTTAGACTCTTCCTGTGAGCTCTGGCGCTGGTCGATAGTCGCTGCCCCCAGAAGCTTTCAGACGGGAGAGAGAAAATATCTGTCTTCTTCTTCTTCTCCTCCTCCTCCTTTCGTTTTTGAATTTTCTTGTTTGTGTCTGACAAGACCCTGCAGCTCTCGTCCCCCCTCCAGCGCTGTATCGACTGCTCTACTGGCCGCACATCTAAAGAGTGTGTGTGTGTCTGTGTGTCTGTCTGTGTGTGTGTGTCTGTGTATGTGAAAGAGAGAGAGAGCGCGTCAGAGGTGTGAACATTTCTTAATGTAAGCAGAATGCAACGTTTCACACAGCCCAGTTAGTAGAAGACAAACACCTAAGACCTCTATATTATCCAGGGCCACAAGGTTACCACAGTTTATCCTGCTATGGCCAGGCCCTGCCTGAAGCTGATTTTCTTACCTTGAAGTCAAGCACGTTTCTCTCATTGTTATCATCAAGTCAGGCCAAGTGCACCTCGGGTGTTTCCACTCCTTGGCCCATAAAACCAGGGGCCTTGTTCCAGAATGTGCCGGATGAAATGTGTCGGAAAGCAAGGCCTTAGAATGACTCGAGTTGCCTTATGGAGCTGAGAAGCGCTGTGTTTTATAGCAGTGTGGCTTGTCTGTGGTCAAGAAGCACTCTCTGTGCTGTAATGAGAAGCTTTTGTGGCTTGCGATGGGAGTGAAAACTGGCCGCAGGGTATGTATGCTAAGAGGATCAAAGGTCAGGCATGGGAGTTGCTAATAGATTCTTTAAATGGACAGAATGGATAGATCCATCTCATATATAGAGCTGGGTTTGGCAAACCTCCCATAGACATGAAGAACTGAGAGATAAGATCAAGAGGTATGGGGTGGGGGGAGGGGGAGTGGACTGCATGCCCATGGGGACCCAGGTTCGAGTTCCGCTTGGGTCATGTCCCAACCCTGCCCCATCTCTCTCCCCCACTCACTTCCTGTCTAAATCTCTCTTTTCCTATCAATAGAGGCACAAAAGCCCCTAGAAATATAGTTATATTTAAATCATCAAGATGTGCCTATCAAATGCCTCAGTGAATAGCTAGACAGAGCTACAAGCAGCCAGACCACTGATCCAATGATGAGTATGGAATGTTTTGAGGTTGCAGATTTCTTTAGTGTGTTATGTACTACAGCAGTAATGGACAATTCCACTTCAAACCAGTTGGGGTACTCAAGAGGAGAATGGCTTTCATGATGATTTAATAGGTTTGAGAATGATGGAAGAAGATATGGATAAAATGTTTTTTTTATCTCAAGATGATACTCTTCTTCTTTGAGGTTGTGTGTGTGTGCACACGCCAGAGGAGCAATAGGGAAAAATATATATATAAATATATAAAGGCAAAGATCGTTGAAAGAAACCATATCAAAGTGATCTTTACACAGCAGAATCTTTTCATTTTTCCCTGTTCCCTTGAATTAATGATGAACCAACCCCTTAGTAGAAAGACATCCACTCCACAGCCTCTGCAGTTGAGTGCTTTGGAGGTTCTGCAAGCCCAGGCCTTTGGTCTACAAGCATTCATTTACAATAGCATCACTACTACTGCCAATATACTAGGATCACGCTACCCAACCCACTAAACAGACAGTGGGATTGTCTGCATAGCATAGGAGACCCACACTTCATTTCTCATGCCTTAGAACGATCAGCAGGATTCTGGTATTCTAGTACTGCTAATATATAATACAGTGTATAATCAGACAGTGATTCCCAACCAGGGGTACATGTACATACTTGTACAAGTGGTTCTTGAGCACATTGCAGGGGATAATTGGGGAAATGTAATAATAACAGCTGTATAGAACATAGTCACATTGGGGTAGAGGAAGAGAGTGTTACAAAGCAAGTAACATAAGGGGACAGACACAAAACGAAAGCTCAAAAAGGTTTTAATGGCAAAAGTCTAGGGGTTTGTACAAAGAATGCGACGGAGCATCAAAGCTCAAAAATCCAAAAGAAAAGACAAAAGGCCTCAAAGTTAGGCTACAAGAAACAGGACGGCAAGAGTGTCAGCCAAAAACGGGTCAGGAATGAAGTCTCTCCAGCCGGCTCGAGGCAGTCCTTTTGAAGGGCTGCCGCAGGTGTACCCAATCAGTGACACAGGTGTGGCCCATCCGGTTGAAGGGGACGACCACCAATCAAGTCTCCCTGCTATTTACAACAGAGAAACATTAGAGGGAGCTAAAAGAAACATTGTGGTGAAGACACAGATGTAACACCCCCATCCTAAAATGGCGACTATAGTCTCCATAAAAGAAAATAGGCAGAAAAGGCAATAAATGTATACACTACTCAACCCCCAACAGGCTGGAACTTCAGCATTTCTCCAGCCAACATTAACTGAAAAGGTAAGGGCAGAGCAAAGATTAGTACACAGGAAGAATTCCATACTTAAAAAAACAACAAAATCAGTCATCTAATGACATTTCAAATGGAATTGAGAGTTTTATATAAAGTTTAAATCAAGCTGACAACTATGTCAATCAAAGGATCTGGCAATACCAAGCAAAAAGAAATGGCATGCAACGGCTACCATGGCAGCCTTTTAAATAGGTAACGGTCAGACATGGCAGCGCACAAAATTGAACATATAAATGAGGACAGGAGCCGGTAACCACGTTTGAGATTTGTCGGGTCCTCAACTCGCGGTACCGACTCAGAATTTTCAGGACGATCGGGAGGCTTAGGTTTCCTCGACGGCACGTCAGTAACAGGCTGCTTAACAGCATCTAACTCCTCGTTGGAGTGGCGGAACTTGGAGGTTGCCAGACGCGCGTGGCGCTTTCGTCTGCAAAACTGCTGTGTCGGTGACAGCAGGGGAACCGGGCGGACGCGCATCATGTCTGGCCAACTTGTGAAGGAAGGTTTGTGCTGCGGCGTTGGGTGCAGTCTAGAACTAAACGTCGTACGAACTCCAGGCCTTGCCATGAATGTGGTGGCTACTTGGGCATTTGGCAACATCTGAGACTTAACAGTCTTTACCTTCACACGGGTGGGATTTATGTTTTGGCACGCACACGCACGGCTAACGGGGGCAAACAGCACAGGAGGCTCTGCCACAACCTCTTGTGGTGTCCCTGAACGAAGCAGGTTAGCGAGACCTATGTCATTGCCCAAGATCAGTGTTACGCCTGGTATGGGCAAGGACGCACAGATGGCAACAACCACCTCACCACTGGCAAAAGCGGAACGCAACGAAATGCGGTGTAACGGCATCACAGAGACCCCCTTGCCAACACCACGCACGCGAACGCAACTGCCTGTTGCAGTGTGTGATGACAAGGGTACGACTCCTTGGACGAGAATGGATTGGTTTGCACCAGTGTCACGCAGGATGCGCACTGGTGCAGAACCAGCACCTGGCACAGACACGGTCCCAGTCTGCAGGAAGGGATCGTACAACCCTTCATTGTTATTCAAAGGTGAAATTGAGTGAGCCAAAGCGACTTGTTTAGCTGCATCACGAGCCTGCTTCTTTTTTAATTTGAAACACTCTGTTATCACGTGACCAGACTTTTGGCAGTATGAGCAACCCGGTTGATCAGGATCAAGCACTGGCTTGGTGCCATTGCTCTTCTGATCAACAGGTGATGCTGGGGTTGGAGAACGAGACCTACGGAGGCTGTCTTCATGGATTAACTGGTATTCATCAGCCAAGACTGCAGCATCAGACATGGTCTTAGGTTTTTGCTCGCTGACATGTGTCGCAATTTGAGGAGGCAAACAGCTAATGAATTCCTCCAGAAGAATTAACTCGCGTAGTTTTGCTCGGTCATCTGCTTTAATTACAGCACACCAACGATCAAATGAAGTTTCCTTCTTACGGCCAAACTCAACATATGTCTGATCCGCTTTTTGTCGGAGCTTACGGAATGTCTGGCGATACGCCTCGGGGGTTAACTGGTAACCGCGCAGGATGGCATCTTTTACATCGGCGTAGATGACACTATTCTCATCTGGGAGAGACGAGTAGATTTCCTGGGCTTTCCCAGTCAAAACACACTGGAGGAGAGAGGCCCACTGATCTTCTGGCCACGCAAAGTTAGTTGCAACCCTCTCAAAGTGCGGAAAATACCGCTCAACGTCAGTCTCAGAGAAGGGGGGCACCAATTTGATATTCTTCGCCACGTCAAAGACAGTTTTGTTTTTACATTTTTCCGCTTCTATTTTTAGGCGGTCACGATCCAACTCTAGTCGCTGTTTTGCAAGTTCTGTTTCTAACTCTAAACGTCGCTGCTCGAGTTCCAACTCTCGCAGACGGATAGTTTCAGAGGGACTATGCGGAGCAGATGGAGAAGTTGGCAACGTGCCTTTGGATGGCGTACGAGGTGGCAATACCCCAGTTTCGGCGAAGACGTCGAAGAGTTTCCTTTTAATACTATCTTTGGTCTTCTGCTCCTCAGTGTCTAACGCGATGTTGTACTGTTTGGCCAATTCCAACATTTCGGGTTTGCTAAATCGATGCAGTTTAGTGCGTGACGGGGATTCAACAAAACCTTTGATGGCGGCCATGATTAATGGACAGCTGATCAATGACGGGATAGCTGTAACACGAGTGTGCGTAGGCTATAAGAAAACCGGCAAAGAACAGGCACACAGTAAAGAAACGAATGTTCCTCACGAGTAGCAGCGGATCAAGGCCAATAGGCTTGTTGAAACGGAGCTACGGAACAGGCTACACTAAGTGGCAGCAAGTGGTCGACTAGAGGCGGGCACACATGTGCATACAGGACCACATAAAACAGACAGACAGACAGACTTCTCAAAAAAGACAGGATTCACTAAAATTGAAACAAGAGTGAATCAAAAATTGATTGGCGCACTGCGTTGGAGGACAAGTGGCGGGCGAGGAAACAGGCAGGGGTTGCACCTACACTGACTAGGCTGAAAAACTGAAAACAAAAGCCTGACTGACTCCGGATCTTCAGTGGCCTACCCAGCTCGAGGCTACAGGGAGCCCCCTCCTGGGTTATCCACAAAAACGAAGTAAAAATAAAAGACACGACCCAAGCCCAAAAAAACGGCTACTCACCACAAAAAACAGCAGCACAGCCAATAGGAAAAATAATGAAACCCGTTAGAAAAAACGCAAAAATGCGAGAGGTCCCGGGTTCAATATCCCGGCGAGCGCCCAATATGTTACAAAACAAGTAACATAAGGGGACAGACACAAAACGAAAGCTCAAAAAGGTTTTAATGGCGAAAGTCTAGGGGTTTGTACAAAGAATGCGACGGAGCATCAAAGCTCAAAAATCCAAAAGAAAAGACAAAAGGCCTCAAAGTTAGGCTACAAGAAACAGGACGGCAAGAGTGTCAGCCAAAAACGGGTCAGGAATGAAGTCTCCTCCAGCCGGCTCGAGGCAGTCCTTTTGAAGGGCTGCCGCAGGTGTACCCAATCAGTGACACAGGTGTGGCCCATCCGGTTGATGGGGACGACCACCAATCAAGTCTCCCTGCTATTTACAACAGAGAAACATTAGCGGGAGCTAAAAGAAACATTGTGGTGAAGACACAGATGTGCATAGAGCATAAATGAGTGGGTACTCCTGGCACAACAAAAATGGCTTAGGGTGTACATGAGGCCAAAAAGCTACGTGAGACACCGCACTAGGACAACACCCAGCCCACTAAGCAGAGAAGGGCTGAGCAATAAATTGGTAACACTTTATAATAATGGATGCACGCAGAGCATTATAAAGACTTAATTATAGAATATATAATTAATTAACTTTTGATGAACAAAACATCAAGTGTTTTTATTTTTTACTAACTTTTATTCATGCTTTGTAAAACATCTGCAAATATGTTCAAGATTTTACAAACCTTTTAACAGAGTATTTTTATTCATTTGCAAAAACAATGAAAATATTTGATCAATATTTGATGAATATAAATAACATTTCCTACTCATTTACAATTTTTATGTTTTGTTCATCATTAGTTAATTAGTTATTAAGTCTTTGTAATGTTTTTTATGCATCCATTATTTTAAAGTGTTAGCATAAATGAGGCCTGAGGTAATGCCGGTCCTACCACAGCTTAGGAGGTTACGCTTGGTTTTAGAACGGCTCGGAATACAGTGTCTAATCGCAATCAATGGACCAAACAAGCATTAGACTAATTCAGTTTTAGAAGTCTGTTGGCTCCATGTCCTGAGTGCTTCAGAGCTTTGGCAGGCTATGTCTTTGGACTGAAAACAATAGTATACTAGGTCCTGTGCTATGATAAGACAACCAGCCTAGTAAACGGAGTATGGGGGAATCTCTGAATAGTATAGCACACATCACACACCCCCAATTAATTTCTAAGGAAGCCGGCCTGACCTCTCGCCTCTCCTCAAGCGTGAACGGGAGAGGTGCGTAAAGTTTGGATTTTTGATCACCTCATTAATTGCGGCCATGGAGACCTAATTACCCTCAAATTACCGCCCTCCGGGGGCTGGGGGGGTGAGGAAGAAAAACAAACAAAAAAGATTGAAATAAGCAGCATGTGACCACTGTAACGGCTTAATGACGTTCAAGCATTGTTAGTAATTGGCACGTGTGTGTGTGTGTGTGTGTGTGTGTGTGTGTGTGTGTGTGTGTGTGTGTGTGTGTGTGTGTGTGTGTGTGTGTGTGTGTGTGTGTGTGTGTGTGTGTGTGTGTGTGTGTGGCAATCGCACCATCTTAATCAGGCCTGACCCTCTGGCTGTGTTTTTTGTTTTTTGCTGTAAGAATTGACTGGCGTTGGCACACTACTGACAAAAAGAAACGCTTAATTAATGGTGCATGGATGAATGGATTAATGACGCGTTGAGCATCGAGCACCCAAAGTACAGTTCTCATAAATATTTGAATGTTTTTGGTCTGTGTTTGAATATTTGCACTTATGAAGCATCCCAATTGTGTGTATGCGCGTGTCCATGTCCGTGCACGCGTGTGTGTTTCTGTCCTTGTGTTTATATGTGTGTGTGCGTGTTTATTATTCCTTGTGTTGTGTGTGTGTGTGTGTGTGCGTGTGTTGGTTTTTTTCCTATGTGCCCTTGACATTATTCACCATTGGTCCCGCTGCCGCAGAGTAACGAGCCTCATTTGTCAAGTCCTGAGACTGGCGTCTGTGGCGCGGCGGTTATTTAATAAGGAATAAAGTGATCCGGCCCTAATAAAAACGTCAGACCTGACGAGGTTTTATCTTTAATATTCACTTCTTATTGCTTGATATATGGGGCCTGCTGTTCGTTTTATTTGCCATTTTCAGACAGTACAGCTCATATCTTTTTTTTTCTTCGCTCCCTCCCTCTCTCATGTCTCGTTTTCTCTCTCTCAATTTCCTCCTCTCTCAATCAATCTCTTCTCACTGTCTCTCCCTTTCTCTCTCTCCCTTTCTCTCTCTCTCTACTTCTTGCATGGCGCTCTCTCTCACTCTCTCTCTGTTTCTCCAAACTATACTTCTTGCATGGTCCCCCTCTCTCCCTCTTTCTCTTCTCTCTCTCTCTCTCTCTCCTTCTCCCTCCTCAGGTTCGGTGCATGCCACCTCCATCGCGGCGTCTCGTGTGGAGCAGGCCCTATCTGAGGTGGCCTCCTCTCTGCAGAGCAGTGCCCCCAAGCAGGGCCCCCTGCACCCCTGGATGACCCTGGCACAGATATGGCTGCACGCAGGTACGTTACATCACATCACATTACATTGCACTGCATTACATTTGAACCAAACCAACTTACAATCGAGGACAAAATCATAGCCAACAACAACAGCCGACATCAGATGCACAAGAAATATACAGTTTCCAAGTTGGGTTGGTGTTTTTTTAAGTACATTAGCACATACTTGTATACAACATGCCATAGTATCTAGCCCAGGGCAGGGTCAGCTGAAGCATTAGTGCAGTAAATTGTCACAAAAGAGAAGAGTCTTTACTTGCTTCGTGGAGTTGAAAAATGTTGAAGATAGGAAAGGCCAACACACCTCGGACACATGCACACGCACGCACGCACGCACACACACACACACACTATCAGAAGACACACATACCACAGATCTGGCTGCACGCAGGCAAGTCCACAGTTGGAGATGGGAAGGGTCACTGTGTCTGAACTTCACACACACACTCATACGCACACGCACACACACACACACACACACACACACACACACACACACACACACACACACACACACACACACACACACACACAGACACACACACACACACACACACACACACACACACACACACACACACACACACACACACACACAGCAGACACACATACACAGATCTGAATTCATGCTGTAAAGGCACTGAGGATGTGTGAGCTCTCTTTAACTGCTCCATGCAATTAAGGGGCCATCTCTCATCTCCCAGTTTTTGTATACAATACACTCAGTACTCGCACATGCATTTAGACACACACACACACACACACACACACACACACACACACACACACACACACACACACACACACACACACACACACACACACACACACACACACACACACACACACACACACACACACACACACACACACACACACACACACACACACACACCATGTCACAGGAAATTAGCTAAAAACTCATTTCAAAATGTATCAACAAGCATCAAATCAAAAGTTTCCCTTTGGCAAAAAAAAAAAAAACCATGGAATAACGAAGACGGATGACAAGGCTCAGGTTCACCTAAATGAAATCCCAGCCACGTTTTTTTTCTCCATGATTCCTGGAAGAAGAAGAAGCCACAGTGATTGGTCTGCTGTTATTGACGCGTTGAGCCAGTATAGCTCTTAAAGTCCACTTCCTCAAGCCCACACTGCCAGGCCCCCATCCAGCCGTAGCGCACCACCCACTCCTCATTAGTCAACATGGATTAGCAAGGGATCTCCATGCAGCACGCACGCGCACACAGAAACATATATTGTCTCTCAGTCTGAAACACACACACTGTTTCTTTCTTCCTTTCTTTCTTTCCTTCTTTCTGTTCTTATTTTATGTATTTATTGTTTATTTTATGTTGTAATTTATGTGTAATAACTCAGGAAAAGATGTGGCACTGTGGAGCATAATGTTCCTTTTCAGAGGATGCACTGCACAATCAACACCCAGAGATCTTCAGCTCACTCTTGTCTCATCTGTCTATCTTAGTGTTTACTTTGTATTGTCCTCATTTTTTCCAATGATTAATCGATTTTTTTTTGGGGGGGGGCACTGACCGATCTTTTTGATTGATTTGCCTTTTCATTTATTTAACCAACTAACTAGCTAATTTTTTAACTAACTTCAGTTTCACAAATGTAAACACACCCGCACATGTGCGTTGTACTCTCTATCTTTCTCTCGCTTTCTGTCTCTCACTCTTTCTTGCACACACACACACACACATTCACACACACACACACACACACACACACACACACACACACACACACACACACACACACACACACACACACACACACACACACACACACACGTGGTTAGGGGATTGATGATAGTGATGTGGAGGAGGGGTTTCCTCCCATGTGTTCTGGATCAATCAATTCCTATCTCTGATCTCCCTGTGCGTGCGTGCGTGCGTGCGTGCATACATGTGTTCATGTGTCAGAAAGACTCGCTGTGTGGGTGTGGGTGTGATCCATACTCACATGAAGTGGTGGACTGTGGCTTTGCATAATCTGGCTGCTTCCCACCCACACACACAATCACACACTCAATCACACACACACACACACACACACACACACACACACACACACACACACACACACACACACACACACACACACACACACACACACACACACACACACACACTCACGCAACCACACACACACACGCGCACACACACACCAATTCTACAACTTTCCACCGAGGCACTGTCCTCATCAAGGCCCACCTTGTATGAGGGCAAATCCAAAAATGTCGAGGTCACATCCAAGTCACCAGGTGTTGGATCAAAAATAGGTGCATCAAACAATGTGAAATTGTGTCCACCAGAAACAGAAACACTGTTTCTGTTCTCACTTTATATTTCCACAATGTTTCGACCTGTGGGGTCTTCATCAGATGTGTCACAGCTCAAAATGATGGATTAAAAAAACTGGGAACACAGTCTGCAGAGATTCTTTCACTATTTGACCAAGAAAGACAAAAGCAGAAAAAGAGCCAAAGATGGAAAAGGATGATGAAGAGAGTAGGCGAACGGAAAAGGAGTGGGAGAGAGAGAGAGAGAGAGAGAGAGAGAGAGAGAGAGAGAGAGAGAGAGAGAGAAAGATGAGAGAAAGATGAGAGAATGGGGGAGGAGAGACACAGAGTCTTTGTTAGGACAAATAATTGAAGGAGTGTAGCTAGAGGAATGGAAGGAGGGACTGGAAAGATGGGTTTTGATGGAGAGATGGCATGAGAAAGAGAGAGAGAGGATGATGGGAATAGAGGAGGAGGTTTGAAAAGGTGCAGAAGTGAGTTTTTGCATTATAGGGAGGGAGAAAGACGCCTGGAAGGATGGCGGTCAAGGCACAAAGTGCAGTAGGGAGGTATTTGCGCAAAAAAAACGCCAGGACAGCTAAAGGTGGAGGGTTGAGGTGTTGAATGTGGGTTGAGGGTTGAACGTTTCTGCACTAGAGGGAGGTATGGAGACAACGGGGGATGGAAAGAAGGCAAAAGGGGCATTTTGCAGAGATGGAGACGGATGGAAGGATGGAAAGAATAGTGGTGCAGGATTGAAAGAGTGCAGAGTATGGGAAAAAACAGAAGGAGAGAGGATGACAGAATGGACAGAATGGAGGTGAAGACGTGGAAGAATGCTGAAGGGGCATTTTGTAGAGAGACGGAGGGAGGGATGGACAGAGAAATTAGCAGTTGAGGGGTGAAAGAGTGCAGAAAGGGCATTTTGCGGAAAGAGAGAGAGAGAGAGAGAGAGAGGGAGGGAGGTGGGTGGATGGAGAGACTAGAGGTGGAGTGTTGAAAGAGTGCAAGAGGGGCGTTGTGTGGAGAGGGGCACGGGGACTGGTGCTTACACAGCAAAGGGCTCCGGTGCCAACTGGAGACCACAGAGGAGTCTCCCCTTAGCCAGCTGGTCCACTCTGCACTGCACTGCCCACGCAACAGCCGGGCCAAGCACACACACGCTCATACACACACACACACACACACACACACACACACACACTCGCTCATACACACACACACACACACACACACACACACACACACACACACACACACACACACACACACACACACACACACACACACACACAAACACACATTTACACACTCATAAACACACACACACACACACACACACACACACACACACACATTCATAAGTACACACATTCACACACTCATAAACACACACAAACATTCATAAGTTCACACATTCACACACACCTTAACATTCCCACACTCATAAACAAACACACACACTTGCACATTTATAAGCTCACACATTTACACACACATCCACATTCACACACTCATAAACAAACGCAAACAAGCATACTCAAGAGTGTAACATTTTCAAAGTAACACAACCGTGGCAATACAACAGCGGTAAAAGTGCAGCACAATCAGAAACTCACGAAGATCCATGCATGCACATGCGCACGTGCGTGCGCACGCACACATACACACACCAGATATGTGTCTACACTCATTCACATACACAGCGCATCAGAAACATACACGCAAAACCCAAATGTAAGACAACACATACAAAACCATTACACACTCAAGATAAGCAATCCAAGTTCATAAACGCTGGTCAAGCCCACATTGTAAAAAAAATATGGACGTGTGCAGTGCACACGTGCAACCCCACAAGAGCTAAGTCAGAAAGAGTGATATGCAAAAACAGCAAGTTAAATTGATCAAAAGTAGATGAATGAACAAATGAAAAAATCCATGGCAATCCATGACACACACAAACGGTGTCGTACCTGGACGCACAAATCCAGTTAATGGACATACAATTTGTCATACAGAACAAAGACATCGCCAGGCAAATACAGATTTTTCATAATGATACACCGATGCACATATGTAAACCTGAAAGTAAAAATGATGATGTTTTGGACTAATACTTTTCACTGGCTGGTGAATATTAGCCCTTATTTGTCTGTGGCTTGGCTTGTAAAAGATCCCACTTTTGCGAGTTATTGTCCTCCGCTTAGCCACCCACACACAGAGTATGTGGATAAAATATGTGTCATCCACCCATATTGACCAGTTGTAATGAGAAAACAAAAGCCAGACAGGCAGGAAGGAACGGGAACACAGCCATTGAACGGGAACGGGAACACAGCCATTGCCATCCATACAACAGTCGGTTAACATTTCCATGTCACTTCTGAATTGGGTGCTCTCGGCCGATATTACTCTTGTTGCCATTCAGCTGGCCAATCAGTGAACGGTGTGTGGACAAAGACGAACAATGACTCATTTTGCAGCCATGGCTTAATGGTTAAGGAGATGGTATTAAAGCTGCACTGTGTAGAATGGTGGTGAGAGTATGTATTGCAACCATGTGGATCATTACCTCCGCCAAGGGTGGAGGTTATGTGATCGCCTGGGTTTGTGTGTGTGTTCGTTACGCCTGGGTTTGTGTGTTCGTTATTGTATGTTCGCTGCTATTTCGCGGCCTGCCACAAGGTGGCCGAGGTGAATTGAGCTATGACAGGGCGTGCCTGCGAGGTGGATTGATGGACAGTGACCACAGCCAGAATGTAGGCTATTACGCGCGGATTTGCTGTGCCTACATGGCTGCGTAGCCTTTTGCACACAAAATGATATATAATAATAATATACAATATGGCACACATATCGTTGCAGAGTGTTTGCCCTGTCAACCAAATCAGCTTTCGCGGAGTTAATTGTTCTCCGAGTGTTTCCCTGCTCAGTTGAAGTTCACGAAGGGTGGAGATAATATTAATAACGGCGAATAGTGGTATAACAGATAACAGACAGCGCCAAGGAGGGAAAGGTACCCGGTTCACTACAGGCTACATGAAAGGTTAATCAAAGTTGTGCTGCGACAGTCACCACAAAGCCAGACAGAATGCACACAGAACGCGCGGATTTGCTGTGCCTGCATGGCTGAAGCCAGGTGCGTGGGTAGCCACTAGCACCAAAACATAACGTAATCAATGTAATCAATCAGGGGTGATGCATATCGTCGCAGCTTTCGCGGAGTGTTTTCCCTGTCAACCAAATCAGCTTTCTCTCGTCTGTCCAGTTGAAGTTTGTAGCCTACAAATGTAGGCTAAATGTAGTGAACTGGATCCTTGGCGCTGTTCATCAGCCTAACTGTTCACCGCCCTATTTTTTTTACTATTATTTTTTTAATCCACCCTTCGTAGGCATATTGTCGCAGCTTTCTCGGAGTTTATTGTTCTCCGAGTTTTTCCCTGTCAACAAATCACCCTTGTCTCGTCTGTCCAGTTGAAGTTTGTCAGTTAAAGCAAGCCTTTTGCTTAACAGCATGCAAAACACAGACTGGTTCTTCTAGCCTACTTTACAAATAATGAATGAATAATGAACGAGTGGAGAAATTAATAACGACGAACAGTTTAATCGTAGGTAGCAGCGCCAATGAGGGAAATTAGACCTATCCAGTTCATTACATTTAAGGTTAATCATGTTAACAGACCACAGTTAATCAAGGACATGGTAATTAGGCCCTATAAAAAAAGACAGATATAATTTTGTTACAACTTCACTGTTTAATTCTCTGACACACTAATGGTGTATAAACCTGCATAAATGACACCACATCATCACACAAATAGGCTATCCTATGTGTCTAAAAACAAACTGAACGTCCTTGGCGGAGGTCTGCACACTCTGGGTGCATTTCTAGTTGAAGCTGTGCTGCCTGTTGCCAAATTTGATCTTTTCAATATTTACTAAGTAATAAACTAATATTGACTAGTATGACCAAATTACAGCAGGTTTTGCAGCTAAAAATTCAAAATGGCGGACAAGAAGAAGATCCCCCTTTCCATATATGCAAAGTGTAATTTTCTCAGTCATAATGAATACTTAGAATTTGATGGTGGTGGCAAGTATTCATGAAAAATGTACCATTTGTGAATAGGCAGCATGAATTCTGGAAATAAACTGCTAAAAATATTACACAGTGCGCCTTTAAGATCAGAGGGTTGCAATTTAGAATCCCACACATACCTCTAAATAACTGCAATGTATTGTAGCTGGCCAATCAGTGAACGGTGTGTGGACAAGGGCGAACGGTGACGAATTTATGCATGAGGAGATTACATGTCACGTAACCCGAGAAATGCCATGCTGCTTTGCACAATCGTTCCAATCTTAAAGACAGCATGGAGTCTATACCCTGAGCACGGACCAGATCGTGATCCCTGTCTCTCTCCAATCAGACAGCAGGGATAGCATGGAAAGGCAATGACTGCATAGATGAATAGATACTACTTACGCGATAGGCTATGGCTAGGTATGCTAAATGATACACATTCGTAATGCCCAATTAGCAGCCATCGTGAATCGTTAAAACCACACACCCCCTACAGGATTTACAGTAGGCACACACTCCAGACCTTATCTCACTTGTGATTAGGTCTGGTGATAACCAGGCAACCTGTCACGCCCAAATCGTTAGTGATCGGGTTACATCAGACGCACATTTCAAACTCCAAATGAGCACACCCCTCCCTTCTGTAATTGTTTCTCAATTCTGCCGCTCCAGACCCTCTGTGCCAATTCAATTACACCAGGAACGTCCATTTCCTCCCAATGACCCACCCAGGCACAAGAGTATGTAGATATAACGTGTGGTCATCCACCCACCCACATTGACCAGTTGTAATGAGTACACAAAAGGTGGATGACAGGGTCAGGGATACACACACATACACACACACACACACACACACACACACACACACACACACACACACACACACACACACACACACACACACACACACACACACACATGCTCCTGTTCTGTCTGCCGTGTGTCAGCAAGGCCGCCATTTGAACTCTGTAAAGAGAGCGCTTGCTCTGTCAAGCCGAGACTATAGTGTAGAGGCAATACAGTATGGCGCCGTCCTCCGCTGTAAGATGACCCCACCTGACAATGGACTCTTTATTTTGTAAGATGAGGCGGTGCGAGAATCACTCCTGACCCCCCTGCCCGCTTGTTTGTGGGTAATGTGTGTGCGTAGCGATTGATGACATGACACTGTTTGCGCGTGTGCGTGCGTGCGTTTGTGTGTGAGTGTGTGTACAGGAAAGAATGACAGGACACTGTGTGTGTGCGGGTGTGTTCTTGTCTGTGTGTGTGTGTTTGTGTGTGTGTGTAAGTGCGGCGAGGTGATGACATGACGGCTGTAACTGAATAGTACTGTAGGAGTGTGTCTGCCCCGTGACCTATCACAGCCCTCTTGTCCTGACACAAGAGTTGTCACAACACACCCAGACCTGCTCCAACCTCTAGTGTGTGTGTGTGTGCTTGCGTGCGTGCGTGCGTGCGTGCGTGTGTGTGTGTGTGTGCGCGCGTGCTTGTATGAGTGACTTCATCACCATGATGGGCTAGAGGTCAATGGTGTGTGTGTGTGTGTGTGTGTGTGTGTGTGTGTGTGTGTGTGTGTGTGTGTGTGTGTGTGTGTGTGTGTGTGTGTGTGTGTGTGTGTGTGTGTGTGTGTGTGTGTGTGTGTGTGTGTGTGTGTGTGTGTGTGTGTGTGCGGGCGTGTGTGTGCGGGCGTGTGTGTGCGGGCGTGTCTTCCTGCCTGCCTGCCTGTCTTTGTGTGTCTGTGTGTGTGCGCGCGTTTCTTCCTGCCAACTTGCCTGTCTTAATGTGCGTGCGTGTTTACGTCAGCAATTATCAAAAGCATCAACACAAGCTCAAGCGTGACCTGTGTGGTGTCTATTTGATAGCCGGCGATGATCACTTTCTGCAGGGCTGAACTGGGGGAGACACAGGGCCCGGGCACTTTTAGCAGCACAGAAATTGACTCACCGGTGGGCCAATTATTTTTCACACTTCTGGAAATAGGGTCCCACGAGGGTGCGGGGCCCATCGGGAAATGTCCGCTATGTCAGATGGCCAGTCCAGCCCTGACTATCTGCATCCCTTTTGGCCTATATCACTTCCTCTTTCTGTCTCTCTCATCCAAAACCACTCTCTCCTCTTGCTAATACCTGTTGTCAACTGCCACACCTCTGTCTGCATCACCCTCCCTATTTCCTTTTCTTTGATGTTCTTTGGTTTCCTTTTACTCTTTTATTACTGTTTAGTGTGTATTTTATTTTTTAGGATGTGTCCTATGTGAGTCTTGTCATGTTATGTTATGTCTTTTTTTTGTAGTTGATTTATGTCTAGTGTCTTGGTAGTTTTTGTCCTGTCTTTGTGGGGGTTTTTTTTCTGAAATGTAACACTTGCTGCCGCTTGGTCAGGACTCCCTGGAGGAAGAGTCACTGTGACTCAATGGGTCCTTCCTGGTTAAACAATGGTTAAATAAAATAAAAATGTTGTGTTCACCCATCTCTCTCTCTCTCTCTCTCTCTCTCTCTCTCTCTCTCTCTCTCTCTCTCTCTCTCTCTCTCTCTCTCTCTCTCTCTCTCTCTCTCTCTCTCTCTCTCTCTCTTCATGCCATGTAAGCTGTTGATCATGATGTACAGTAAGTGTTAGCCTCCTCACCCTTGCTTGCTCTCTCTCTCCTCTCTGCCTTGTTTTCTCTCAGATCACATGAGTTTTCACCTATGTCATCCTCTCTTCCTCACCTCCTTCCCTCTTCCTCTTTCCCTCCCTTCCTCTCCATGATGGCATGGGGAAGTCGGAGGAGGCCTCTCTCTCTCTCTCTCTCTCTCTCTCTCTCTCTCTCTCTCTCTCTCTCTCTCTCTCTCTCTCTCTCTCTCTCTCTCTCTCTCTGTCTGTCTTGTTTTTTCTCAGGTCACATGAGTTTTCACCTATGTCATCCTCTCTTCCTCTCCTCTCCCCCTCCCTCCCTCTCTCTCTCCGCAGCGGAGGTGTATGTTGGCATGGGCAAGCCTGCGGAGGCCAGTGCGTGCGTGCAGGAGGCGGCCAACCTGTTCCCCACCTCGCACCACGTGCTCTTCATGAAGGGCCAGGTGGCCGAGCTGCGGGGGGCCATGGAGGAGGCCAAGCGCTGGTACGAGGAGGCCCTCTCCATCAGCCCCACCCACGTCAAGACCATGCAGAGGCTGGTAAGGGGACACACACACACACACACACACACACACACACACACACACACACATATGCAAACATGACATAGACGCACTCATACATATTCATATACACACACATATGCCCTCTCCATCAGCCCCATCCACGTCAAGACCATGCAGAGGCTGGTAAGGGGACACACACACGTATGCACGCACACACACACACACACACACACACACACACACACACACACACACACACACACACACACACACACACACACACACACACACACACACACACACACACACACATATGCACATGTTCGCACACACACATGCACAT
>NC_085875.1:20120246-20137746 GCF_034702125.1 Engraulis encrasicolus
GAGAGAGAGAGAGAACATGCAGGAGAGGGAGAAAAAGAGACAGAGGAAGGGGGAAGGAGAGAGAGAGAGAGAGAGAGAGAGAACGCGTCCGCTAAGGAGTCACATGCGTGTTAATCTTTCATTAGTGTGAAACAACGCAGCACTGCTTAATGAATGAGTGTTAAATCTCTATCTTGTTTCTCTCTCGCTCTCACACACACACACACACACACACACACACACACACACACACACACACACACACACACACACACACACACACACACCCTTCCTCTCTCACACATTTCCTCCACACACTCCTTAACACACCTCTTCCATTTCTTTGTTCTTTCCTTCTATGTTTTCTTTTTTATCTCTCTCTGTCTATCTCACACACATACACATTTACACTCTGAATTCTGTAAACACACACTACCTCTCTGCTACACACTCTCTTACACACTCTCTCTCTCACACACACACACACACACACACACACACACACACACACACACACACACACACACACACACACACACACACACACCCCAAACACACAGTCTATTTCTCTCTCACTTTCACACCCATATTCTTCCACCCTCCCTCTCTCTATCACTCTCTCACGTGTATCCACCCACACTCACTCCCTCTCCCTCTCCCTATCTCTCTCTCTCTCACACACACACACACACACACATGCGCGCGCGCACACACACACACACACACACACACACACACACACACACACACACACACACACACACACACACACACACACAAGGGGTGGGTATTGGGAAGAGGTTTACGATTGGATGCGCATCATGATGCACATGCCACAATGCAATACTATCATGATGCACTACGATATTTCCTTCATTCATTTTCTTTTTTGCACATTTGTCAACATTATACAATAAAAAATATATAAAACTATGACAGTGTACGCATGGAAAAGGTTGCAAAAGGCTAATCATTACTTTTAATTAAATAATTATGATTTGAATCTTGGAAGCACACTATCACATCATATCATGCCGTTGTTTTCTGGACAACAGGGTAACAGAACTTTGAAAGGACATGTCACAATACTGCCTCCTTTGTAATTCTATGCATGTAACTCCTTGTATCCTTGTAACTAACTCTCTCACTCCCTCCCTCTCTCTCCTTCTCCCCCTCCCCCCTCCCTCTCCTCTCTCTCTCTCTCCTCCAGGGTGTGATTCTGCACCAGCTGCAGCGCTACAGCCTGGCGGAGAAGGTGTTGCGTGACGCGGTGCAGGTGAGCAGCACGGCCCACGAGGTGTGGAAGAGCCTGGGGGAGGTGCTGCAGGCCCAGGGCAACGCCGCCGCCGCCACCGAGTGCTTCCTGACCGCCCTGGAGCTGGAGGCCAGCAGCCCCGTGCTGCCCTTCACCATCATCCCCCGCTCACTATAACACACACACACACACCTGACATACACACACCCCTATACACACCATAACCCCCCCTGCACGCTATAACACACACACATATACACACCATACACACCTGACCGCACCTGACATACACACACCTGACACACACCTGACATACACACCATACACACCCCTATACACTCACCATCATCCTCCGCTCACTATAACACACACACACACACCTGATATACACACACCCCTATACACACCATACACACCCCTATACACACACCATCATCCTCCGCTCACTATAACACACACACCCCTATACACACACCATCATACCCCACACGCTATAACACACACACACACACACACACCTGATATACACACACCCCTATACACACCATACACACCCCTATACACACACCATCATCCTCCGCTCACTATAACACACACACACACCTGACACATACACAATCATACCCCACACGCTATAACACACACACACACACCTGACATACACACAATCATACCCCACACGCTATAACACACACACACCTGACACACACACCATCATACCCCACACGCTATAACACACACACACCTGACACACACACCATCATACCCCGCTCCCTATAACACACACACACACCTGACCTACACACCATCATACCCCACACGCTATAACACACACACACCTGACACACACACCATCATACCCCACACGCTATAACACACACACACATGACACACACACCATCATACCCCACACGCTATAACACACACACACCTGACATACACACAATCATACCCCACACGCTATAACACACACACACCTGACATACACACAATCATACCCCACACGCTATAACACACACACACCTGACACACACACCATCATCCCCCGCTCACTATAACACACACACACACACCTGACATACACACACCTGACATACACACACCTGACATACACCCCTATACACACCATACACACCTGACCGCCCTGGAGCTGGAGGCTAGCAGCCCCGTGCTGCCCTTCACCATCATCCCCCGCTCACTATAACACACACACACACACCTGATATACACACACCCCTATACACACCATACACACCCCTATACACACCATACACACCCCTATACACACCATGCACACCCCTATACACACCATACACACCCCTATACACACACCATCATCCCCCGCTCACTATAACACACACACACACCTGACATACACCCCTATACACACCATACACACCTGACCGCACCTGACATACACACACCTGACACACACCTGACATACACACCATACACACCCCTATACACTCACCATCATCCTCCGCTCACTATAACACACACACACACCTGACACACACACCATCATACCCCACACGCTATAACACACACACACCTGACATACACACAATCATACCCCACATGCTATAACACACACACACCTGACACACACACCATCATACCCCGCTCCCTATAACACACACACACACACACCTGACCTACACACCATGATGGCCTCTCGCTTGCTATAACACACACACACCTGATATACAGCATCATCCCCCGCACGCTATAACACACACACACACCATCATACCCTGCACGCTATAACACACACACACACACACACACACACACACACACACACACACACACACACACACACACACACACACTCACACATACACACCATCATACATCACACATCTATACACATAGACACATTTCACACATACACACCTATAGAGCCGCCGCCACCGAGTGCTTCCTGACCGCGCTGGAGCCCCGTGCTGCCCTCATCCCCCGCACGCTGTAACACACACACACACACACACACACACACACACACACACACACACACACACACACACACACACACACCCCTATAAAAACAAATACAAACACTACTGATGCACAACTTTGCCGCCATTGCTCAACGGTTAATTTGTCCACATACACACTGAAGTATGTGAGTGTGAAGGAGGCGCACACACACACACACACACACACACACACACACACACACACACACACACACACACACACACACACACACACACACACACACACACACACACACACACACATTTAGGTCTTGCCAAACACAGTGCTCCAGGAGGTCTGGTCTGAGATCTGTAATCAGTGTCATCATGGCCACTTCCATCCTCCACGGCTCTGACTACATGGGGTGTGTGTGTGTGCCCGGTGTGCGTGCGTGCGCACTGCCGTGAGTGTGTGTGTCTGTGCGCGATAGTGAGAGAAAAGAAAGCGCTGGTGTTTAAACACCCAACTGTTGTTGTGAGCTCACACACAGGTTGCCAAAACATGCTCTCATTGAGCTGACACATAAACACACACACACACACACACACACACACACACACACACACACACAAGCACGGTTTCCCCACACAAACACATACACACATACATTGTCACTTCCCAACATGAAAACACTCCCCAAACATACACACACACACACACACACACACACACACACACACACACACACACACACACACACACACACACACACACACTTACTCACTTACTCACAGCCCCTGGACTGGTGTGCTGATGTCTCATACTGTCCCCAGAAGCATGCCAATTGTAGATGGTGTATGAGTCAGGACGAACAGTTATGCAAGTGGCCAGATCTCTGTGCGTGTCAGTGGGTGTGTAGCGCGTGTGTGTGTGTGTGTGTGTGTGTGTGCGCGTGTGTGCACGTGAGTGCATGTTCATTTTGAATGGTGGTGGTACCCTATTTGCCCTGGGTCTAGTCACTTGGAGTGACCTGTTGTCACGAATAGTCAGCCCCTAACACAGCGGTCCTCCTTCGCTTTGTTGGCCTTCCTAGATCTCTCCATGTGTGCACACTATATATTAGTTGCTCCACAAGCTGACCCTGCATATGCCTATGGTTGTGTGTGTGTGTGTGTGTGTGTGTGTGTGTGTGTGTGTGTGTGTGTGTGTGTGTGTGTGTTTGAATGTGTGTGTGTGTGTGTTTGAATGTGCGCGTGCGTGTGGGCATGTGTGTGCGTGCATGTGCTTGTCTGCATGTGTGCGTCCGCATTCCTTCATTTGTGTGTGTGTGTGTGTGTGTGTGTGTGAGTGAGAAAGAAAAGTTGCATTGTCCTGAATATATCTTTCTTTCTCGAGCTGTAAACCTGCTACTGTCACTGAAGAGATGTACTATATTTTGTTTTCCTTTGTGAAAGCCATAGTTTACAGATATGATGAAAAGAATGGTCTTAACCATGTGTCAACCTGTACGCGTCATTACAGTATGGTGGACTGTTCTGTTAGTAGGCCATGCCAGTTACTTGTTAACACATCTAGTGTCTATAACCCAGGTATAATGGACTCGAAAAATATTTCCTGTTGTCGTGTGCGTGTGCGTGTGCGTGTGTGTGTGTGTGTGTGTGTGTGTGTGTGTGTGTGTGTGTGTGTGTGTGTGTGTGTGTGTGTGTGTGTGTGTGTGTGTGTGTGTGTGTGTGTGTGTGTGTGTGTGTGTGTGTGTACCCTGTGAATGCTGACTGACTACCCTCATAGGTAGCCCCTGAGTGTTAACACCTTGTTACGCTGGTTCCATAGATTGACAGTACTGTATGCTGTTTCCCAGCCAATCCCGTCCCTCCCCTCTCCTGTCAATCACCAGTGAAAACCAATGGTGCAGTGGTAATGTCAGTTTTAGTCCCTCCCAATCCATAGTAATAAGATCACTGAAGGTGAATGCCAAAAAAGAGATATATTATTGATATTATTCTGTAAGCAAATGTTTTACTTTTTTTGTCTGTTACAAATGTATGTATAGCACATTTAGTTTTTTTCATGTTTGATTTTTAACTACAGATGATGATTATTATTATGTCTTTGATTTCATAGAACTGTTTTTTTCGATTGTTTACTTTAGAAGATTAAATTCTATTTAAAATGAGGAGCGATGCTGTTGCCATGAGGAGCATGCAGTGATGTTGCCTGCTTGGTGGAGTTGGGCTCGTCTGCAGACTGTAAAATTACAATGCATTCTGGTTAAGGAATTTCTAACCAGAATGCCTTGTGACTGGGTAGTGCGCATGTGCTCTGCGCCAGGGTGCGTTTCTCGAAAGCATGTGGCATCTCAAACGGAGTCGTTGGCTTCTGACTTGATGTTCAGGGTGGGCATGGAGAGTGGTGACGAGGTCAGACACTGACTGACGACAATAATCAGAGTGAGTGGTGCTTTCTTGAGTGGGTGGAAGGAAGGAATAGGTTCGTTAGAGAGAGGGAAGAAGGAAGCTACATTTTTTTCCTCCTAAAGAAAAAAAACGTCAATTTCCTAGACAGAACTCTGGACAAATGTCTCGCACCCTTCGCCACACAGCACATCACATCTCAGACAACGAGACAAAACACACAAACACTCTTTACACAGATATTCAAACTAACAAATGCAGTCATCACCAGTTCAACCGCAGACCTCAGTTACCACCTCGTGCAGAAATATTGTTGTCTTATGTTGTCTTACGATGTCAATAAAGAAAGAGTTGTAAGAGAGAATTTGTTTCTGCTCCTTTTTTGTCTATACAGATGTGGTGAGTGATGGTTGACATGTACTAAGTGGAGATTCATCGTAGGTGCACGAGTAGAACCAGGCACTTCGGTTTGATTGAGAATCCACGAGTGTTGTGCATGTACACGAGCCTGGCCTTGTATGTCTAAAACGGTCACAGAGAAACCGATATAATCGCCAGGAGTAGAGGTCATTGCGAAGTTGACCGTGAATAGTGGGTCATCTTGTTATCTTGTCATCTGTGCAAGTCCTTTCATGAAAGATCACACAAAATGGTCTGGCCGGATCCAGACACTCTGAAAACTCTGGTATATAGAGGACTTAGCACTACTATCATTTCAGCAAAGAAAAGGTTGGGCGCAGGCAACAGTGTATCTTTTTTTTTACCTGTCTGGAGAGGGGCGTACTGACCTTGTGTACCACGCCGTGTTGGATGGCATCTGTTAAGCTCACCACCCAAACCCTTTCTGCAAATGCTACCCAGTCTGAAAGTAATGCCACAAAAGCCCAGAGGCAATTGCCGTGTGCAGTGGTCACCTAGTTATGAAGGATATTTATGAATGACCACACACAAAATGGCAAAGCCTTTACTCTACCACTCACTGACATTTCCCTGTGTTCTACAATACTGAAGAGTCAGCAATACTGATTTCCTCCGTCTGAAGGAAGTGCACGCAGTGTGCAGTCACATTTTAGACAATAAAGTTTCACTGCTCATGTGTTACAGGGCCACTTAACGTGATTGTTTCCTCACGTTCACTTTCACTGTGAGAAGTCGTTAAAAAAATCTATTTATGGGTTGGCAACTCTCATGTGTGTGTCCTCCACGCCCATACAGTAATACACACATGCACAACACTTTTGCTTTTGTGCTCTATCTCTCTCTCTCTCTCTCTCTCTCTCTCTCTCTCTCTCTCTCTCTCTCTCTCTCAATAAAGTGAAAAGAATGTATCTGCACTATATATCTGCATCATATGGGGAGAATGTCTACATACATGAAAGACCAATTTCCAGTTGCTCTGCTTTCCACAGGAAACATTAAAAAAAACTCATGAACAGGTCATGAAGGCATGAAAACATTGAAAACCACATAAGACAAACGTGAAATCGATACACAGAAAGACACTAATGAATAAGACCCATACATAAAAAAGAGCAGACCTTAAAAGAAGCAGAGAGAGCGAGAGACCTTGTGGTGGAGAGAGAGAGAGAGAGAGAGAGTGGTGAAGGGCTATTATTTAATGGCTTGAAGCACTGGCCGTCTTAAACAAATAACTCTGGCCTGTCTGCGGTCCCAGCGCTGGCCCTCATGGGGTTGCCAGCAATTGTGTTCAGTAATTGAAAATTTATAGAAGTGATTTAGCGAGGGGGCTATGAGCAGAGGGTACCAAGTGCCGCGGTAAGCGGCAGCACCATTAAAGCTCACCTTCTCTCTCTCTCTTTCTGTGTGTGTGTATGTATGTGTCCAAGTCTCTCTCTCTTTTTCTCTCTCTCTCTCGCTCGCTCGCTCGCTCGCTCTCTCTCTCTCTCTCTTTTTCTCTCTCTCTCTCGCTCGCTCGCTCGCTCGCTCTCTCTCTCTCTGGACTTGCAAGCCCTCATTGGATCTTGACTTCAAGCTTACCTGCATGTAGTTGATATTGGCTTCAGGGCATTTGCCACTTTGCTGCAGCCCTACAGAACACTGACGTGATACATAGCCTACTTGGTTTCATATTCATTCATTACACACACACACATACACGCACAGTTTGTTTTTTGTTTAGATGAACAAAGTATTGTTAGCAAAACCCTTCTTGTAGCACAGACATGCAGGTGATGGTTTGGGCACAAAGATCTGCCCAATGATCCACTGAGGTGTAACAGAGGCACATCAATCAATATCAAATACACCAATTGGTCTCCGGAGGTGTGGCCAGCATAGAGTTGATGATGGGATACTATAATTTTAAACTTTATGTTCTGTGCTTTGAATATACCTGTAGGTCATATTAATATGTTAAATCTGTTTTGAATGCACTGATTGCAGGTGTTGTTACATAATATATGCCCATTTCAACACTTTACATTAACAATGGAGGCTTTTATGCCCTCAATTTGATACTGTAGGCTACAGTCTGTGTGGCCCTTGGTTGCATTGCATGACATGATGGGAAGATGTCATTTCCTAATCACTTCATCTGGATGAGGAAATAACACAAAAATACCCTCTGCATCAGCACCGAAACATAATGTGAAAATCATGCACATTTAATGTAACAATGAAGGTTAAGAATAAATAAAAACAAATAATGCAATTCTAAAAGACCTGCAAGACACACACACACACACACACACACACACACACACACACACGCACACACACAGAGAGAGAGAGAGAGTTCCTGTAAACTGTCACCACACACACACACACACACACACACACACACACACACACACACACACACACACACACACACACACACACACACACACACACACACACACACACACACACACACACACACACACACACACACACACACAGTGCCAGGGACAGGAGCCATTTAAAACCCCCAAATCATCCATCCAACAATTTAGCCATCATCAGTGCTGACTCGTTGGTTGACTTGCACCATTAGATTTTGGTTACATGTGCAATGCCACCCTTCCTAGCTTACAATACAATGGCAATAGCATTTAAATGGGCCAAGATAGATTAGCGTTGCTTGCCATTAGCACCAAGCAAATGATGCTGATAGCGGAGAACACTGGTAAGTTTGTTGACATCATTTACCTCAGAGAGGAACAATGTCTGGTGAATACTAATGAGATAGTAGGCCTAGTGGCATAGCGGCGGCAGTGATTTAATGACAGAAGGAGATAGAGGGTAAAACACACCAGGTCTTTCAGGCAGGAGGAAATGTGGTTGGAATTTTGTTTTAGCTAAAATGTATTTTAGCCAATCGGTGTCAGTGTCCATGATGTCATGGAATTTTTTATTTATTTATTTTGAATTCCTTTCAGGGCAATATTCCCTTGGTTTCTTTCTCTCTAGAACACAGGGCATACATGCAAACAACAGGTTTAAAGACATATAATTAGTAGGCCTTACAGTGCCTTTCAACTCTCATTGAGCCAAGGCACACCTTTTAGAAGACAACGATGCCAAGGCACATCATCATTTGTGAACAAAAGTAACACACATAAAATAACAAAAATAACAGCAATAATAAATAACACAACACCCCAATGAAAAATAACAATGTAAGGTCATTCTACGTTTTTTTTATGACTCACCAGATGACCTCTCACAGCACAGTAGTGTTCCCTGGCACACAGTTGGTTAGAAAAAGTACTAAAAGCACAAGTGCTGCTGGTTGCAACTCTGATATCTTCAATCATCCACTCACGCACACATAGTCAGGTCTTAACCCTATCCAGACCGGGGGGGGGGGCTAAAAGTGCCCGCACTAACTGTGATGTTGTATAACTCCTGAATGACTAAAGCTATGACTACGAAACTTTGTGACTTTTCCTAGAATGAAGTTGGCTACAATGTGATACCAAAAGATTAGGTTTATCACTTGTGTTGTTGCCATGGCAACGGTTTTCTGACAGGTACGCCTGACCAAAAATCACTAATCTCAGCCTCATCATCATCACTTTTCATATTTTTTTACATTTTCATGAGCTTCAGACACCCTTGTGAACATTTGAAGTGGTCTGATGCACATTATAACCAAAATTGATGTGCATTACCCAAGTTAAATGGAAAATACATTAAGGTGACATTTTGGGCAATAAAATCAGGTAATGGCGTCATAATGACATCATAATATCCAATAATGACACCAAACTGATGTCATTCATAGATCTTTGGCTGAAGATCATCCCCTCCAAGTTTGGTGGTCATACGCCATTCGGTTCCTAAGTTATGAGGAATCCGTCCCAGGAATGCCAAAAAAGCCCGGTCTGGATAGGGTTAAGAAATTGTTCAAAACAGGGCAACACTGTGTACATTTTAGTTATTGATTTTGTGTTCTGTTTTTGTGTCCTCAATACAATCATAGCACGTTTTGTTATTACTTATCTTATTATTTCCTTTTCAACAACAATTCTTGTCCAAGGACTAAAGATGAAAAATATTACGGTTGTAATTTGGCTCAATTGAAGAGTTCAGATGCAAAACCCCCAAACTCCATTTCTGAAGACCTGCACTTCTATATTTTTAGAGAACCCTTTTGTTGGTTTGGTTTACATTCATGTACTTGATAATACATATACATAGTTGTATTACAAAAATAAAATAGAAAAATATGCAATTTTGATAGCTTTGTATTAAATAAAAATGAATTAAGATTATTTTCTGAAAAGGCACTTAGGGGGTTTTGCATCTGAACTCTTCGTATGTTGTACATGTTATACACAATTGCATGTATATGTAACCTCTTCTTACCTCTCTGCTTCCGTGACCTGTTGTTCACCCCACGCAACCTTAGAGTCTAAAACCAACCTCTCCCTGCATTTTGGTGTTTCGCACACTTCAGTCTAGTTCTCCATTGGCTTGACCCAACAGCGTTGAGGCTTTATCACGTCCTATTTCTGTTAGTCACACAAGCCTTTACCCTAGATAAAACATGTTTTGCACAGAATCATTGTCTAAAAAGAACAGAACCTTAGTTTGGACACATTGGAAACCATTCGTATGTCTGAATGTCTGCTGGACAGTAGGTATGTGACTTGCGGTCTCGCCTGTTGCTAAGGGGATATGTGTTTGCCAGCATTTAGGCCTAATGTGTCCCCTAAAATAAGTACTTTTCCATCTGAACCCTCTTCTGATAATCTTATGTATGTCTGTTTGTTCTTTCACATGTCTATGTTTTTCTTTCTTAAACAGCAAGTTTTTGTCCTTTTTCTCTATGCGCTTTATACATGCAATTTACCTGTTACATCATTCATCACCAAAATCCACCACAACATTCAACTGCCCCATAGCTCTAATGACAGGTATACTCCATCACCTCTCATACTAGCCTAGTGAGCTAAACCCTAGCAAATTCAATTTAATTCAAATTCAACATGCTATTAACGTTTTGAGGATAGGCTATCGTCACACATGAGATTACATCATTAGCAAAATTCCGAAGGGTTCTCACTGTGATGTCACAAATATAGCAATAAGTTCTAGGCCCTGTAGAATGTTCTAGTTCAAATTCTAGCAGGAGTGGGGAAAAGATCCTCATATTACCCCTCAAAGGGTTAAGTGAACAACATGGCCCTGTAAACGAGCAGCCTTAGGTGTTCTTAAATAGGCCCTGCAGGTAACCTGGGCTGCTGTAGTTACCTGGGTAATTATGTTCTAGGTAACCATACACGCCCGGGGGAGTTTTTATGAAGTTTCTCCGCCAAGTGAATAAGGTCAGGGAGTTCCTGTTCCCATTTTAGAGTAAACATCCTAGCCTAGCCCTGGCTGAGAGCTAGCAGTAGTAGCCTACAAGTACAACAGACGACGGAAGGGGCATGTACTTTATAAGATAGGTGTGTGTGTGTGTGTGTGTGTGTGTGTGTGTGTGTGTGTGTGTGTGTGTGTGCGTGCGTGCGTGCGTGCGTGCGTGCGTGCGTGTGCGCCTACGTGTGCATGTGCACATGTGTGTGTGTGCGTCTGAATGTGTGTGTGTATGTGTGTGTGTCTGCCTGTGTGTGTGCGCGTGCGTGCGTGTGTTGCCGTGTCGTTTCCCTGGAATTGCTGTTTGTAGTTTCCCTGGTATTGACACCTGGGTGAATGAGGGTAGCAGTGGGAGACACACACAAGTCTACTAAGTGGAGATTGGTGTGTGTTTGTGCTTGTCTCCGAGTGTTGGGTGTATGAGTGTTTGCATCCTTGCATGTGTGTGCATGCATGGATGTAGGCGTGTGTGTGTGTGTGTGTGTGTGTGTGTGTGTGTGTGTGTGTGTGTGTGTGTGTGTGTGTGTGTGTGTGTGTGTGTGTGTGTGTGTGTGTGTGTGTGTGTGTGTGTGTGTGTGTGTGTGTGTGTGTGTGTGTGTGTGTGTGTGTGTGTGTGTTTGTGTGGAGGATATCCATCAGTCAGTCCCTCTATCCCACGGCCATGACCCCTGCTTGTTGGAGCCAGAATGACAGGTGAGCTGTTGGGCCGGTTAGCTAACTAGCTAACTAGCATATAGCCGTCTGTCATCAGGGAGATTAGCATGGGGCGTGAAAGCTGGAAAGGGATCTGTCTCGGCGGACCCCCTCGGTGACAGCAGTGATAGTCTACCGCCAGCGCGGGAGGCCAGTCGCGTCTACAGTTACCAGCCCTGTCTTGGGTCTCCCTTCTTGGGCTGCTGGAAACTCTGAAGTTGGCTCGCTTGCTAATCCCACTCTGTCATCCATAACGAAAAAGATCCTGTTGGAAGTCCTGTAGGAGCTCTATGGCACGTAATGTAATGTAATGTAATAGTTTTATTATAGTACATCTGTGGTGTTCTAAAACTAGTATCCCAATAGCATCCCCAAAGGGTTCTTGTTATGCAATCTATTTATGTATATTATGATCTTCAATACAATCGATTGTGTTAGAAATTCCTCCATGCTACATGCGTTGCCAATAAATACGATAATTGTAGTGTTAAGGAAGGGCCAATTAGGGCACAGATAGAGAGCACACTTACATATCCACACCAGACGGGGGAAACGACTCACCTTTAACCTTTGAAGGTCCGGGTCAGGGGTCACAGTGAGAAGACTAGGCCTACCGGACACACTTTCCTCCAGAAAGGCAAGTCTCATGTGCGAGCTAGGCCGACTAAGCGAGCACTGGAGCAACGCCTGCTGCGGAATTGTTAGAGACTGACGGGGTGTGTTGGAACTGTCTCACGCCGTATGAGGAATATATGGAGCCTGTGAGATTTTACGCACTGTACGTGGGGTTTTACCCACGAACCCTGACTGCTGGAGTGGAGCGCACTGGAGGAAGCGTGGAGCTTGTGCTGTTCGCCTACGGAGGGCCTGTAGTCTGAGTTCGCCCAGCTACCGGAGGGTAAGTAGTTTTCCCCGCCCTACATTACATCCAGACATTCGCACTTCACACTCTTACTGCTACGTTAATGCATACATAGCGTTCTCCAACTACCTCATAGTAGAGAGTGTGGCTTTTCTCTTAACAATTTTATATAAAATAATGTCCCTAACTTATCAAAATGTTCTAGTGCACCATGGTAGGCATTTACCACCAATGGATGATACATAAAACACTCACTATACATCTACATTTTGAGTTAATTCTTTATGTTCATTTAAGTCTGAAGGGTGTGGCGTTACACGGCAGAAATTATGCAATCAACTCTGTGGCAGTCAACCAAATGCACGTTTTGTTAAAAACGAAAGTTCGAGAGAAGCCTCATGAAATTTGACATGCCTAATTTATCACCTGCATTCTGTTCTCCACTCAACTGTCATTTGCCTGAATTCAGCATGAATAGATAGGCACGCCTATTTAACCAGCTGCATCTCATTCTCCGCTCTGCCGTCATTTGGTGGAATTTCAGCGCACCGGAATTTGGAACGCCCTTAATTAACTATACAGCATTTATTTTCCGCTCCCCTGTCTCCAGTCAGAAATTTTCTTTTTCGCTCTCAGCCACCACCTTCCCTTTCGCCTCCCTTCTGCCACTGTTCCATCAATTCATCAGGTGTCTTGCCCTAGCTTCCTTCCAATTCACCTCGCTCCATTGCTCTCCAACCATCATCTGCCGGGGGTGTCCGCTCAGAGTTCGCACATATCTGCGGGCGCAGTTACTGCCCGAGC
Organism: Engraulis encrasicolus; assembly: GCF_034702125.1. Taxonomy (NCBI): domain Eukaryota; kingdom Metazoa; phylum Chordata; class Actinopteri; order Clupeiformes; family Engraulidae; genus Engraulis; species Engraulis encrasicolus. Next base: position 20,133,973 of record NC_085875.1, read on the forward strand.
TCTCAGTGGCGCCCCGTACTCCAGAGTTCGAGAATGTTTGCTCAATAGGCATTTCTTGGCTGTGGCAGTACTTCAGCACCGCGGCCAGCGATCTTGCCCAATACGCCACGTAATCTATTTCAGCTTCTTGAGTGCAGTGGTCCCTGCAGACCCAGTGAAGCACTTTGATGATCAGTCCAACGCGCTCTCCTGCGAGGGCAACACGATCACAAGAAGTCCGTTCTCCAGCGAGAACGAAGATGTATGCATACATACTTAATCCAAATTTCACAGAGTGAACAAATGAAACTGCATCCAACTCAAGTCAACATCATTCTGCTGCTCACTGTGTATTTACAACTTTAGGGTTTAGGCCATGTCACTGATCTCTGTCATGCCATAGATAAACCCACTTTTCTGGCTACAGGAATTAGGATGGATAGCCTTTTTTTTTTTATTCCTAAACCCAAATTTGATCGGCTTTAGTATAGCAAATAAGATATTAACCTGCTGGCATGAACTGTAATCTGTGTTCTGAACAAATTGAACTGGCTGTATAACACTCAAATCAACAAAAAAACAACCAAGAGCAAGCACGCAAAACAAAGCTTTGCTGTAGTTTTATTGTTATTACTATGGTGTATTTAATTTGATTGTATTTGACATGATCTCCATCCCCACCTCTCCTGTGGTTGAGCTTTATAATGCTATACCCTAATAGCTTACATTTCAGCATGCCAGGGCTTATTTTCTTGCATGCTCTCTCTTCTCTCTCTCTCTCTCTCTCTCTCTCTCTCTCTCTCTCTCTCTCTCTCTCTCTCTCTCTCTCTCTCTCTCTCTCTCTCTCTCTCTCTCTCTCTCTCTCTCTCGCGTTCAGGCACTCTCAGTGTGATTGAATTGTGACACTTCAATAGCCACAGCTGAAAACTGCTTGTGCAGCCAAACAAGTCTTTTATTTCAAACATGAGTGTGTGTGCACGCACAGACTACACACACGCGCACACATACGCACACGCAGGCACGCATGCAGGCACACACACACACACACACATACATACGCACACACACACACACACACACACACACACACACACACACACACACACACACACACACACACACACACACACACACACACACACACACACACACACACACACACACACACACACACTTCTGCACTCTCTCACTCACTGCCCCCCCCCCCCCATTTGGTGCAACAGAACACTCACCCTTGAAAGTGCAGCAAACAGCAGCATTTGTGTCATCTGGTGTTGACTAAAGTGGCAGTGCACTTTCCCCGCAGCTCTAGTTGTAAGAGCTGGGTCCATGGGGGTCTGTGATGCATTGCCTGGGTGTCCGTGAAAAACTTTTACCAAATTACTGATTTTTTTTTATTTTTTTAAAGCTATCGCTCTCACTAGATGGAAGAGATTACCAGACATATATATAGTATATACGTGTAGTATCCTGTGAAAAAATCTGCTCGCTCCCCAGCTCCCCAGCCCCAAAAATGTTCAGAGCAGGTCAAAGAGCAGGGCCTAACAATCCTCTAGTATGTTTTGAAATGAACCTTGTTGCATTAAAATATCACACTTGAATCTCTGCCTGCCTGCCTGCCTGCCTCTCTCTGCATGTCCCTCTCCAAGACCGTTGTCAGCGCAGTGTGAAGACTATATGGAGAACAGTATGCAACTGCAGTGTTGGCATGTTGAGTAGGTGTGTGTCTGTCTGATGATGCCTGATGTCTGTCTGAGATGATGTTCTCCAACACACTCGTACACACAAACACACACACACACACACACACACACACACACACACACACACACACACACACACACACACACACACACACACACACACACACACACACACACACACACACACACACACACCTAGCATACAGTAGACACACAGGTACACACATATGCACACACATACGCACACACACATACACGCACATGTAAACGCGCGCGCGCACACACACACACACACACACACACACACACACACACACACACACACACACACACACACACACACACACACACACACACACACACACACACACACACACACAGACACACAGTTTTGTATAAAGGACATGGAGGACATTCTGACAGCTGGGCCAGTAAGAGAGACAGCCATAGCACATACACACTGTGCTGCTTGCTGATGCAACCACACCACACACACACACACACACACACACACACACACACACACACACACACACACACACACACACACACACACACACACACACACACACACACACACACACACACACACACACACACACACTCCAGGCTCCAGTATTTTCCGCGCCAAGTGGAAGAGTTCAGCATTTCTAAAAAATAAAATAAATAAAAACAAAATAGCTAGATGTGTGAGTGAGATGTGGACTGAGTGGGATGGTGAGCATGCATGGGGCAGAAATGTTTCCGCACTTGAGGCGAAATATATTTTTAAAGTTGATTTTGGAGACGTTTTTCAGGCCTTTGTTTAAACCTAGACGAATGTTGGCGGAGAATTTGTGTTTATATGCTTGACATGGTAAAAATAAAGGTAGGGACTGATACACACCGCAGCAGGGGTCAGACACACTTAGCACCTCCCGAAACTCTTTAAAGTGAAATTCAATCCGAGAGATGTCCAGATCGGATTTAAAATGAATCCATGATGAGAGTGGTTTTGTGACGGACAAGACTCAATTACTTGGTCAGCGATGTGTGGTGTTGTGGCTGCGTGTTTGTTTGGGTTGCTGTGTGTAGTGATGTGTCAGATTAAAATGAGGGTAATTTTAACTGGGGACGATCATGTGCCAACGCCTCAAGCACTTACGCGTATACCTACTTTGGAACCATTTCGAAATTCAGAGCTGACGTGTTATGGAGAATAAAGTCACATACAATGGTAAGGAGTCTCAGAGGTCTTCATGTTGGTTTACTTTAGGCACTGACTGTCTAGTACTATACAGAATACAGTGTATTAGCGGCAGTACTTCAGCACCACGGCCAGCGATCTTGCCCAATACGCCGCGTAATTCAACTATCTTAGCTTCTTGAGTGCAGTGGTCCGCACGGAACCAGTGAAGCACGTTGATGATCGGTCCACCGCATGGACAGCTGATCTCCTGCGAGAGCCGCATGATCGCGAGAAATGTAGAAGATCACGAGAAGATGTATGCATACACTATTAATCCAAATTTTAGGTAGTCAGTCAACTAATAAAAAGTGCATTAGCATAAGGTTAAGTACAGTAGAGACCCACACACACACACACACACACACACACACACACACACACACACACACACACACACACACACACACACACACACACACACACACACACACACACACACCCAACGTAAACCATACCTTAGACTCTAAGAGTATACCCCAGGTCTGGGCCAGCCTAATTAAAGGGACTTGCAGGTTTATCCTTCAATCAATCAACAAACCAAGGGTGCATTTCTCGAAATCATATTGCTAACTACATTAGCTACTTTGTTGTTTACGATGCAAGTTGCTAACTTGATAGCAACTAAGCTTTCAAGAAACACACCCCAGAACACATAAAGGACTTAAGTCTGCCTTCGAGAATATTTCCACCTCTGACAGGACAGTTCACACTACTTCCAAAAATTGTTTTAAAATCAATATTTTTTTAAATGGGCTATATTTGTTTTCCTGCCAAAGGTATACGTGACAAGATATATCAAGGTCAGTCTTTCTCTTTCATCATGTATGAATTCACATCTGAAACTGAAAACACATCTGTGTGTAC
>NC_085875.1:20142746-20210246 GCF_034702125.1 Engraulis encrasicolus
AACAAACAGAGGTCTCTACTTGATGAGCTGACCTGAATGCAACTTTGTTTTGCATAAAAAACTGTGTTGGGGACACTGTTCAGCAGCATGCTAATGTATGCGTACCAGGTACAGGCAAAATTGCCCCAGGGGGACCCAGGTTTGAATCTGGCCTGGGTCATTTGCATCTCCATCTCTCTCTCTCTCCTCCAATACTTTCCTGTTGCGCTCACAAAGCAAAAAAAGCCCCGCAAAAATCCTGTTTTGACTGTTCATCAACAGGGTAATGTTGAGATTCGCACCACCAGAAACCAATTCATTTGAATATTTCTGCATATGAAATGCACTGTCCTGACTGACATTTCTGATAAGTGGAAGAAATCACTAGAGGTGGCTACTGTAAGTTTAAGAGATTGGCTAATGTGTGCAGAGAGAGAGAGAGAGAGAGAGAGAGAGAGAGAGAGAGAGAGAGAGAGAGAGAGAGAGAGAGAGAGAGAGAGAGAGAGAGAGAGAGAGAGAGAGAGAGAGAGAGAGAGAGAGAGAGAGAGAGAGAGAGAGAGAGAGAGAGAGAGAGAGAGAGAGAGAGAGAGAGAAATGGATATGTGATGTGCAAGAGGGGAGAAGGAAGGTGGGTGTGTTGGTATGGAAAAAGAGACAGAAAGAACCAGTGTGTGTGCACAATACATAGATGTGAATGTGAGGATCCAGGCATGTGTGTGGGCTCTCCTAGCGATGCTGTAACTCTCAGCCAAGATGAGATGCCTCCTTTTAACACACACTCACAAACACACACACACACACACACACACACACACACACACACACACACACACACACACACACACACACACACACACACACACACACACACACACACACACTCTCTCTCTCTCTCTCTCTCTCTCTCTCTCTCTCTCTCTCTCTCTCTCTCTCTGTATGTATTGCCACTTTCCAACACTCCAGTCTCCCCACCCCCATCAGCAACTCACGCCTGTCACCACGCTCCATTCCCCACCAGTGAACACACACACACACACACACACACACACACACACACACACACACACACACACACACACACACACACACACACACACACACACACACACACACACACACACACACACACACACACACACACACACACACACACACACACACAGCCAGCCTACACCTCTTCATAACCAGCAGTTGTGCTCGGCACGGCACTGTGTAAGAATTCACAGTGCCGAAACACAATTTCTCTCGCTCACTGTCTCTCTCTCACAAATACACACAGGCAGGCAGACAGGCAGACAGACAGGGAAGCAGCCAGGCAGGCAGACAGACAGACAGACAGACATGATGCATGCTCACTCGCGCACATACTGTACTTCAGTGCATCTGAAGAGAGAAAGGCAGCACAACACCAAACCACTCTCTGTAGGGCCGTTAAAGTAGGATGAATCCAACCAGAGGAAGCAATCCTATCTTTCTTTCTCACCATCATCCATCCTCCCATTATCCTCTCATTTGTCCTCATCATTTTCTCATATTTGACTCTCTTTGCATCCTCTTTTCAGCCATTCTCTCTGTCTCCTTCTCTCTGTCTGTCTGTCTTCCCCCCCCCTCTCTCTCCATATCCTCTATGTCTTTTGTGTTATCATAGCCATCTGCACTTGGTGCTCTGTGAAACATTTTCCAGACCATCCCAGTCTCTATGCAGACTCCTCATCATGATCTTGATGATGGTGAGGAAGAGAGGTCAACCATTATGGCACACACACACACACACACACACACACACACACACACACACACACACACACACACACACACACACACACACACACACACACACACACACACACACACACACACACACACACAACAACAACAATAATAATAATGGTGATGACGGTGATGATGGTGATGATGGTGAGGAAGAGGAAGCTTACGCATTATGGCTCATCAGCTGCCACCTAATGAGGCCAGATCTCTTTCAAGGCACCACAGCACAGCACTTCACACATTCGCACTTATTGATGCATACGAGACTCTGGAACTGGAGGTTTCTCCTCTCCAATCAATGCTGCCTACCTCCTTTGCCTTGCCTTGCCTTGCCTTGCAGGGCTGGACTGAGATTTTTTAAAGTACACTTTTTAAGCATGTATTATTTTTTACATGACAGGATAGTGGATGAGAGACAGGAAGTGAGTTGGGAGAGAGAGAGAGACGAGGAAGGGTCCGCGAAGGACCCGGTCCCGAATCAAACCCGGGTCGGCCATGTAGGCCTAGTAAACGAGTGCCCTGTTAGCGCCACGGTAGGGCCAACCCAGGCATTTTTGGCGTAGATCAGCCCCTCACCCCCTACATACTGCAATCATGATGGACTCAGTCCACTGTACATATACTGTATTAAGCATGCAATGATGGGCCGCCCCACATCTAAATTGTGGGTCGGTCTCCAAGGGAATACTTGAAAGAAAAAAAACAAAAACAGATGAAAAACAACAGCATCGGCCCCTGGTGAATGTCGGCCCACCTGGAAAATGCCCTGTATGCCCAGATTACCCACCCAGCCCTATTGCCTTGCCCTGTCTATAGGCAAAGGCACAGTAATGTCAGCGGAGAACCAAGGAGTGGAGGATTGAAGTGTAGCATAGCCCAGTGGTTCCCAACCTATGGGTCGGGACCCCCCTTATGGGTCGCCAAAGATCCACAGGGGGTCGCGGAGCCCTCTTGATTTTAAGGGGTTTCGTTTTAAATATATATAGCCCATGTTGAATAAAAGACAAAGCATTTAACTAATAAATGCATAGACGCAACAAATTGTAAGTGCTACATTAAACATTTATTCTATATTTGACCAAAGACGGATTGAGGAATAAAATAACTAAAATAAGTTTTCGCAGGAAACAGAGGGCATCTTGTGACTCTTGCGGGCGTTCGCGTGGTTGGGTCACCAAAGCTTACAATAGTAAAAACATGGGTCCCTTAAGAAAAAGGTTGGGAACCACTGGCATAGCCTACTACATACTGAGACTCAGCTGTTACTAAAGGATTGCACACTGTTACATAATGTCTTCATCTCCTTGGTATTTTGACTGGAGTCTTATGCATGTGAACCAGAAAGAAGAGGATTGTGGTAGTTGATGCATCATGTTGAAATGAATACATGTACAGGAGAGAAGACTGGAAAGGGCGATTTTGAGAAGAATCCTAAGAAGAGGATGTTGACTAGATCTGCTTACTTGTTGACTGATAAAGCTGCCTTTGATCAAAAATCAAGTTATTGTATATAAAAATTTATATAACAATGTAAACAAAACTAATGTAATTAAAGCCTTCAATGGAAAATGACTTTCTAATGGCAATGTTAGACAAATAAAGCTTTCAGAATCGTGAATCTTTTGAATCTCGTGTTTCCCCTAGTTGACAAGAGATAAGAAAACGATGAGGATCAAAAGAAGGGAAAGAGAGGAGAGGGAAAGAGTGGGGGATGGCAGGTGGTTCCAGCAGTAGCAGCAGCAGCAGCAGCATCGGCAGCAGACGCCTCTGTAAGCACCGCTCCCTGGGCTCCACTCCCACGAGTCTTCTTCAAATCCCCCTCATCCTCTGCTCTCTCTCCTTCTCTTCGCCGTTGCCCAGGCAACCAGCCCCATCTCCAAAGACATTCTTTTAGAGTGAAGACGGAAAAAAATAAAGCCTGCACTCAAGTGTGTATGTGTGTGCGCTCATGTGGTTTTGATGATAGGGACCTCATGGAACACTGTAATCGGAGAGAACCTGGTTTCAATGAGACAAGCAATACATCTGGCTGAGCTCCTGCTTGCATTGATGAACGCATGACTAAATTCAGGCACTGATATACTGAGTAAGAGATTCAAATGGAGATTTACATCAGATCAGAGTGCAATCTTAAGTGTTTTCTTTCTTAACCCCCAAATTTATCAATACTCGAGCTTGTGACAAGATGATTTATGAATTAGGCTACATCAGGAGATAGACGTGTGAAAATAATACCCTAAATATGTACTATATGCAGTAGACTATATTACCACACCGTTTATCCACATATGTAACTGTACACTACCCTGTAAAAATACGAATGTTCCCCAAGGATGATCAAATGTCCCTCAAAGAACCATTTGGGTTCCTGGTTTCTCATAGGAAACTTTGAGAACACCTCTTAGATTTTCTCTTACAACCAAGTTCCCAGAGAACTGTTAGGGGTTCCTCCACAGAGGGAAACGTGAGGTTCTTCACAGAACTTCCTTCTTCGAGCTTCAGAAATGAAGAGATTCACAGAAATACATACTCTGTATGATCCACAAATAATTCACTAAGAATGAAATGAATGCACTGAGTATTATTACTCAGAAACTGACGTGTACACAAACCAGGATCAATAATGACACAAACAGTTACGCGTATTGAAGTTCATGTTTTTTTTATTGGAAAAAAACAATTAAAAGACTAGCATGTACAACTTGGAATGAACATAACCTGAACTCAAAAAGATGAGAAGACGCAGAGATAGACACCTCTGGAGACCTGCATATCTGAGATCTTGTGAGGAAACCCCCCCACCCCAAAACAAAAACAAAAAAATAAAAATGCAAGAACAAACAAAAAGAAAAAAATAGATGCTCGTGGTACAACCGTGTCTCCCCCTCTCCCAAAAGACACATAAGGGCACCCACACACCACCCCATTGTTTACAGGGGGGCGGAAGGTGCCCAAAAACCTGAAGACTCAAGTCCCCTCTTCCCCTCCTCCTCTACCTCCCAAACGGCTCGACACACATGGAAAACAAAACTCCAAATATTTCCTAACATGCCAAACATGTCTTTTTTTTTTTTAACTTCTAGATTTTTTTTGCCTTTTTTGATAAATGCTCCATTTTCTTAAAAATATCTCTTAAGTTTCTTTTTTTTAGAATTATTTAAGCAAACTGCACAGGTCCCATTCATACAATACAACATCCCCACAGTCCCTCCCCCGATGCCCACCCGCCCACCCCCACTGCAATTTCATCATGTCTTGGTGCGTTCACACACTATCGGACAAAATAAAAATAATGGGAGAGTTTCCTTCTTGGGACTTGTATGAACGCCAATCAATGTCGGATTTGAAAAATGGTTTTTGAATGCTAGCAGTTTGGGATTCTCAGTAAAATGCTACAGACGTTTTAAAAGGACGAGTCCTTTCATTGATTGCGGTTGAACTAAGGTGTTTAAGTTCTACGAGTCAACAACAGGATAAAGAAGTCAACAGTCTACCTGTGATGACCATGAATTTCATGTATAGTTTTTATTGCCTTCATTAAAATAAAATAAAAAAATGTGTGGAGATAAATATGGATATCAGTCAGTTCATCGATGCATTTATTTTCCTTCTCTCCCCAATCTAAAAAAAAAAAAAAAGCGTAGGAAAATAATGGGGATTAAGTTAATGGGAATTAACTTTTGGAGCTTTTCAAACTTCCAAACGTCCGACCAGCACGTGAACACACCACACCACACCTCCGCCTCTGAAAATCCCCAGACTCCTCCAGTCTAACCGGATACCACCCCACCCTTTAAAGACCAAACCCCCGTCCCGCTTTTAAACTCCACAAACGACCGACCAAACGCCAGCAGGAAATGGACGACAATGCCAACCGACTGTGTCCAGACTACGGCTCCAGTCTCAAGCTGCATGCACCAACCAACAACAGAAAGAAAGAACGAACGAGAGGGCAAAAAACAAAAAGGAAAAAAAGAGGAAAGGAAAAATGAGTTCATTTAGAGGAGAAGAAAGAGGAGAAAACAATAAAGGAAAAGAAGAATTAACGGCGGCCAGCCCAAACTCTTTGCCATGAGGAGCAAATGGAACCGGTTTTCAGCTGTGGGAGCCCTGTGCTGAGCTCCCGTAAGGGGTTCCTGCAGCTCGTGGGTTATTGGTATAGATTAAGAGATTATTCTGTAGTCTTTACGGATGATCTACGCTTGATCGTCTGGAACAGGACCACTAGTCAGTACATGCAGATTCGTTTTTGTTGTTTGTTTGTTTTTTTCTTCTTTTCATCATTATTTTTTTTTTGTCTTTTTTATGGATTGTTTTTTTTTACTTTTTAAAAGGACATTTTCTCCATGTTTAACATTCAGATATATTTTTCTATACAGAAACAGTATGAATAGATGAATATTTTTGCAAGAGGTAAGTAAAACATTTGATTGTTTTTTTTTTTTCCTTTTTTGTTTAAATCTTCTAAGGAGGTCAGGAGAGGACGGGGGCTCTTCACTTTGCCGTCATCATTTGTACAAACTCTGTTGGGAATGAAGAACAGAGAGGACGAAAAGAAAAAAAATCATTAGAAGGAGAGCTTAGCAATCAGTCATCATATTACATTTCAGTCTGTCTTCAATGCCCTCCCTGTACCATTCACTGTTACTAAGCACCACCGTGGAAGATCATGTCCGGATAAGACGAAAGCAATTGAATCCAGATCGTAGGAGTTTGTCTCATCCAATCAATAAGCTGCAGTGTATGTGACATCAAAAGGACTAGGAAAAGCCTATGGACGAATGAAAATAATTCCTCTGATTCACTTTATGGTACACTACGTAGCGGAAAAAAGCTAATGCAACCACGGTTATGTAATGAGCCAATGCAACTGGCCGATTATGTAATGAGCTATATAGTGAACATATTGGACGTAAATCCACACCAAATATCTGCACTGAGAAATTCTGCATCTATAATAGGAGCCACTTATATTGTACTGCGTTTCCTTTACTGCACCCTGATTGGCCAGCTAGCAACTACCTTGTAAGTGTTGTAAAAGTCGCATGGTATGAAATGGAACAAGAAGAAAAAACAAGTGGCTTCTGCTGTATAGTATTCTGTAGGAAAACCTCAAATCTGAAACTAATGCCATGGGAGACCACCCATGTCCACCGCGCACTGTTACTGTGTATGGGAAAGACAACTTGCTGGCTTGTATTTCTTCAGAATTTTATATCTGGAGGCGAGCCATTTAATTGTAATAATGGATGAAATAGTCTTGGCACACGAAAAGGATTGCGGCTTTAATGACACAAATAAAGCCTGCTTGGTCGTTTAAGTTATTGCTACACAAGACTGCGACGTTCAAACAAATTAACAAATTAATTCATAAACTAAAATAATTTGGACCCAGCCCAGCGTTTAAATTCTCATCGTTAGCCACTGAATTAAGCTGGCGTCTGATTTTGTTCCTCAAAGGAAGGAGTTAAGAAAAGTTCAAAACGTTTGTCTCTGGATTTCACCAGTTTTTTTCTCCAATAGATTTCCCTAACTTGCATTCAGCTCTGCGAGTCATTTTCCAGATGAGAATGTTCACAGTCAAGTCAAGGTTTATTTGTAATGCACTTTTAAAACAACAAAAGCAGATGACCAAAGTGCCAACAGGAAGGCCTGACTAAAAAGGACTTGAAGATAAAGAACAGACAATATGACTTGAAGACAACCATAAAACACAAAAAGCACAAGTCAGATGACAAGAATGAAATGGCCCTCACCTTCGTAGTTGACCTGTCCGTCTCCATCGATGTCTGCTTCTCTGATCATCTCGTCCACCTCCTCGTCTGTTAGCTTCTCCCCCAGGTTGGTCATGACGTGACGCAGCTCTGCTGCACTGATGTAGCCATTACCGTCCTGATGGATGGATAGATAGATAGATAGATAGATAGAGAGAGAGAGAGAGAGAGAGAGAATGTGTTAGAGAGGGAGGTTGATCATGACATGATACAACTCCGCTGTAGCGTAGTGCTGTGTTTCTCAACTGGTGGAAAGGGACCCAAAAGTGGGTTGCGTAGGGGTTCTGGTGAGTTCGCTGACCTGTGGTGCAAAAATGTATGAAGTGACCCTTTTATTGCCAGTCACAAAATTGAACCAAGATGATACAGTATTAAATAAATGACAGTATGTCACAGAGTGAGTGAAACGTGGCTAATAGTCCTCTCCACTACTTGATAGATATGTTGTATGTAAGCATACAATGCAAAGGCTGATGCATATGATAAAATGCATGGATATATTTTTGGCAATTATGTGAAGATTCCGACGGTACAACAAAATATTGGGACACAATGTAATGGTGGGTCCCAAGACTATTCCAGTTAAGAATTCCTGGTGTAGTGTAGATGTAAAAAAGTCAGAGAATACACACACGTCAGTAGCACAGATCCTGGACCAAACAAAAGATAATTGAAAGGAAAATAAACGTTATTCGTGCCCTTACATTTTGTCTGGGAAAAGCTGCGGACCTTTATTTTCCAGATAGTGCAACGTAGCCATTACCGTCCGGATGACAGAGGGGGCACAGTGTCTGAGTGTGACATGCGTCATGCACACATCTTTTAACTAGGTCACTCCACATACAAATGTGTATCCTCCAGACGAGTAAAAAATGCCATTATTACTCAAATTACTAAAAAAAAAGACCCCAATGATTGTCCTGATATTAACTGATTAACTTCGTCCTATGTCATCTTGTCTTTAGTCCCGGGTGTGGGGTGGGGGAGAGGGGGGTATTGTGTTTGTTTTTGTCCATTGTGTCTTTTTTGTTTTCGTAACTGGACATACTGAAATACTGTAAATGGCACAGCGCAATTCTCCGAAAGGCCAATGAATATTCTACTCTCTCCATCCCCTGGCCACGCTCACCTTGTCGAACACTCTGAAGGCCTCGCGGATCTCCTCCTCGCTGTCTGTGTCCTTCATTTTTCTGGCCATCATGGTGAGGAACTCTGGGAAGTCGATGGTGCCGTTACCTGGAGACACATAGACAGATAGACAGACAATGAGACTGGAGCATTCACATCAGAGCTTGACATTTGCACTGGCCAACCAGCCAAATGCTGGCAAAACTTGGCTGTGGCTAGTAATAATTTCAGTGTCAATTTGGCAGGTGGTTTATTTCTTGGTATGACATATCCTGCTGTTTGTCCCTTGTGTATCAATTGTTTGTATTTAAGTTCAGGAAAATACCAAGTTATTAATATCTATTTGTTTCTATTTATTTCTTTTTTATTTATTTTAGTTCTATTTATTTCCATGTAGAAAGCTATGCACTCATTTTCTTGCTTTAGTACCTTCTTTAGTACCATCTGAAGTTAGATGTACAGCATCATAACAAAGAAAAAAAACCATCACATTGTGGCTAGTTAGTAGAATAGTTGAATGGCTGGGGAATTGGGAAAACTACTAGCCACAGTGGCCGGTGAGTAACACCACAGCACAATCAGGAAGTGGAGTCCTTGGAGAGTCAAGTCTCATTGCATCCTTTGTAATACGCATTTTGTGTACATGTGTATTGTGTATGTCTGCACTGAATTACATGCATGTACTGTTTGTATGGGGAAGTAGTGCCACTGAGGTAACCAATCACGTGGGCGACGTATGAAAAGGCACAGTCAATTTTGTTGTGTACACTGTGCATTGTGGTGTGTAATCCCTATGACAAAAAAGGGCTGCTGTTGTTTTTGTTTTCCTGAGTGAGTGTGCGAGTTTGCATGCGTGCATTTGGCCGTGTTTGTTTTGGGTCCATTATACTGCCAGGGCCCGGAGGGGAATGGCATATAAAGACACAATCGCACGCACCTTGTTAGTAAAGGCTGCAAACATGGGACTTTATTTTATCTCAACTTAAGTCATTTGTCCTCTGTCAGTTATACTAGCACTTAAAGCTACCAGTCTAGCAACAAAATTTAATCGCTTTTAAAAAAAATTAAAAAATAAATAACACCCAAAGCCAGTTTCCAGTTCCTTGGGCTTGATAAGGACAAACACTGTAAAGCGTTTCTGACAGCCTCAGAAGGAAGGAAGGTTAGGTTAGGGCCCCCGTTTGCCCTGCACTGATGCGTCCTTAGCACACTACCCGACCCGTCCCGCATCTGACCCATTTCTTTGTGAAGCGTACCGATGCACCCCTGTAATGATGCCTAAACGCCAGCAAAGCTGTGAGACTTGAGAAGTGGAGCACAGGGCAGAACAGAAAATGGGGGCAGAACACGGGGCAGAACACTTTTGAGAGACAGAGCGCATGCAAGTGTGTGTGAGAGTGAGCAAGCGAGAGAGGGTGAGTGTGTGAGGATGTGAGTGAGTGAGTGAATGGAAGACAATGTGTGTGTGTGTGTGTGTGTGTGTGTGTGTGTGTGTGTGTGTGTGTGTGTGTGTGTGTGTGTGTGTATCTGTATTTGTGAGTGCTCGGTATCAAATGCTGCTGTGTGTATTAGCATATGGAGGGTGCGTGAGGAAATGTGATGATTATCTAGTCTATCAGCTGGCCCCTGGGGGCTGGCAATGGCAGTGGAGGCGCCCTCTGTGCAGACACAAAACCCTCCCTCGGCCTCATAGGATACGCGCTGCAACTGCTGCTCCCTGCTCCCCTGAGGAAGGGGCACGTGGGTGAATGAAACAGACTATATATGCGAGTGTGAGACTAAGTGTGTGTGTGTGTGTACACTTGTTATACCACTATTGTGAGGACCACAACTTACGGTAGGGACACATAGACGCGAATTTGGCCAAGCGAAGCGAACTTCGCCATTCATTCCTATGAGAGAGGCGAAGGCAAGCGAAAGCAAATGAACAGAAGCGAAGCGAAATCGTTAAACCAAGTTTAATATTATGCAAATGAGGAGTTAATTCGCCTGCGGTGGCCCAATCAAATCAACAACATAACTATTCCATTCCATTTGATTCGCCGCGACGACCTGATGACGGTTGAGATGTCAATTAATTTTGCTTCTCTTCGCCTCGCTCGCTTCGCCTGCTATATGTCCCTACCTTTAACATTTTACCTTTGACATTTGTGGTTTTGAGGACATTTTAGTTGGTCCTCTCAGCCATTAACCCCTTAATGCGCGCTGTACCTCCAGTGGCACGCTGTACTAGTTATTGAAATGTAACTACCACAGCACTACAATACTATGACACGACACAGACCCTTTAGTAATGCACCATGACTTGGTCATTACCACACTGGTAACGACAAATGTATAAAGCCGTGTCTTAAGGGGTTAAGTTAGGGTTAGGGATTGTTTTGGTCAGGGCACAGGTTAGTCACATTCACTTGTTTTCAATGCTAGTAAAATGCATGGGAGTGAATGGAAATGGTCCTCACAAAGACAGTAATACAAGTGTGCGTGTGTGTGTAAGTAAATGAGTCTGTGCAGAGCATATGTGAATGCGAGACAAAGAGTACATTTGAGAGACAGAGACAATGCGTGTTTGGTTAAATGGAGATGTGCACACACACCGCCTCTGTCTCTCAAACGTAGACGCACACATACTTTGTGAGAATACATGAGACCGCTTATGTGTACTGAATGCGACACACACACACCATCTGAATCACAAGGACACACATTCTGGCCGTCTCCATTTAACACACACACACACACACACACACACACACACACACACACACACACACACACACACACACACACACACACACACACACACACACACACACACACACACACACACACACACACACACACACACACACACAAGATGGGATGGGTAGAGCAGGACAATGGGGAAATTTGATAAGTTCACTCGCTGCCTTCCAAATGTCAATAAGAGAACAATGTCCCCATCGCAAGCCCGCATGCAGGAGTGTGTCTGGAATAAATACTTATGCCATGCTCCATTTGACAGGGCTGTGTGTGTGTGTTTGTGTTCCATTATTCCCCAAGGCCATTAGGCGATTGGCCAACTTCATGTGTGAGTGTGTGTGTGTGTGTGTTGCATGTGTTAGTGAATCCAACTGCCCCTCTTTCTGTATATGTGCATGTCCCTGACTCTGTATGTGTGTGGGTACTGTATGTGTGTGAATGATGTGTGTGTACTGTATATGTGTGTACGTGTGTGTGTGGGGGGGTCTGTCAGGGGGAAGCACAGAGGCATACTTTGATTCCCTCTCATATATATATATATATATACATATACATATTCCCCCCTGAGGTATGAAGGGAGAGAGAGAGAGAGAGAGAGAGAGAGAGAGAGAGAGAGAGAGAGAGAGAGAGAGAGAGAGAGAGAGAGAGAGAGAGAGAGAGAGAGAGAGAGAGAGAGAGAGAGAGAGAGAGAGACTGAGCTAGAGCGAGCAGCATGGCTGCAGCAGGAGGGGAGGGGAGGGGGAGGAGGGAGTGGATTACATAAGGGATTCATGGGCCCATTATTACCTGCACTTATTCAAGCGGCTTTGCTGCAGTCTGACCCACATAAAGACGCGCAGAGAGGAGAGGAGCAAAGGAGAAGAGAGGAGAGGAGGAGAGGAGAAGAAATGAGGAAAGGAGAAGAGAGGAGAAGAGGAGGAAAGGAGAAATGAAGAAAGAAGGAAAGGAGTGCAGGAGGGGAAGGGAAAGGAGAGGGGAGGAGAGGAAAGGAGGGGAAAGGATAGTGGAGGAGAGCAGAGGAGAGCATATACGCATGGAGGAGATGAGTAGAGAGGACGATAGAGAAGAAGAAAGCAGAGAAGAGAGCAGGAGAGAAGAGACGAGAGGAGAGGAAGAAAGGGATTGTACAGAGGAGACGAGAGGAGAAGAGGGTAAAAGAGAAGAAAATTAGATGGATAGCTGAGTAGAGAGGAGAGGGGTGGTAGGCTAGGTCTATACGCCTCACTCACTCACTCACTCACTGACACACGCGCATGCATGCGCACGCACACAGACATTCAATCGGGATCATCTCACACACTGACTCCCACGCATGCATGCACACACATTCAGTCAGTATCAGCTCGCACACTCTGTAGCTCTGCTATGCTCCTGTGTGCTTTTCTATGGCCAACGACGCTGTACATTAGATTACATTTAGCAGACATTTTAATACAGAGAGGCTTACAAAAGAGGACATACAGCACATAGCTGCATATTGACACCGACAGCAAGTATCATTTGAAAATTAAATTAAGATGTTCAAAATACAGACTGATGTTCTTATGTTAAGATAACCTCTTCTCCAGAGTCCATGATAATTTGCTAATGTGGTGGTTTTATAACAAGATCAATTTAACTTAATTTTTTTTAACTGCCTAAGGTCAATATCCCTCGTAATACATAGAGTAACTGACCTGTAATCTGAAAAGTTGATACTCATTACATCAACCAGCCAGTGCACAGTGTATGGTTTGGGAGACGGACGCGCGCACGCCTACACACACCGCACGCACACACACACGCACTTTAGCCAATTCTACCTGACGGGATGCCTCATTTTCACACTACACAACACAACCCCCTCATTCCACCCCCATCACAATGCCGCTATACCCCACCTGGGTATTACTAGGCCTGTGTGTGTGTGTGTGTGTGTGTGTGTGTGTGTGTGTGTGTGTGTGTGTGTGTGTGTGTGTGTGTGTGTGTGTGTATAGAGCAGGGGTGGGCAATTATTTTGGCCCCAGGGCCGCATTGGGTTTAGAATATTGACTGAAGGGCCGGATGCCACAGACAACTTGCCTGTGTCACTGATAAAACAGTGTACACTGACGTAAGTTGGCAGCAATGATATTCCTGCACATTGTAATTAAATGTATTTAGATGACGCCTATGTCTTTGGTTCATCTTAAATTCTCAAGACTCTTGTTTTAGGAAGCATTTTAAGAATGTTGAGTAACCATTTGAATTTGGATTTAAAAGTTGTTTTTCTTGTAAAGGCTCTGGGGGCCACATGAAATGGCTCAAGGGGCCGCATGTGGCCCCCGGGCCTGAGTTTGCCCACGTCTGGTGTGAAAAGGGAGCTTGTAATGACTGCATATGTAGTACAGTATTTGTGTGGGGGGAAAACAGATAAGGCGCAGCATGTAGCAGCTGTGTGTATGGCAAAATGTGTATGGTGTGAAGTTATTTTGTGCATGTGTTAGTACGGAAGTGTGTGGTGTGTGTGTGTGTCCACACATGTTGGTGTGTGTGTGTGTGTGTGTGTGTGTGTGTTTCTCTCTCCTCTCTAGCTCCCTGTGTATGTGATTGTGTGTGAATGTGTATACGTGTGATTGTGTGTGTGTGTGTTTCATTCTCTCCTCTCTTCCTCCCAGTATGTGTGTGTGTGTGTGTGTGTGTTTACTGTATGCATGTGTGTGTGTGTGTGTGTGTGTGTGTGTGTGTTTACTGTATGCATGTGTGTGTGTGTGTGTGTGTGTGTGTGTGTGTGTGAAAGTGCTTCTCCCTCTCTACCTCCCGGTGTGTGTGTGATTGTGTATGCGTTTCACTCTCTCCTCTCTTCCTCCCAATGTGTGTGTGTGTGTGTGTGTGTGTGTGTGTGTCTGTCTCTCTCTCCTCTCCTGTCTTCTCCTCCTCCCACTCACCGTCTGCGTCCACCTCGTTGATCATGTCCTGCAGCTCAGCCTCTGTGGGGTTCTGGCCCAGCGAGCGCATCACCGTGCCCAGCTCTTTGGTCGTGATGGTGCCATCGCCGTCCTTGTCGAATAAGGAGAAGGCCTCCTTAAACTCTGCAGACGGAGAGACAGAGACAGAGAGAGAGAGAGAGAGAGAGAGAGAGAGAGAGAGAGAGAGACAGAGAGAGAGAGACAGAGAGAGAGACAGAGAGAGAGAGAGAGAGAGAGAGAGAGAGAGAGAGAGAGAGAGAGAGAGAGAGAGAGAGAGACAGAGACAGAGAGAGAGAGAGAGAGAGAAAGAGGAAGGGAGAAAAAAAACGATACGGGAGAGAATGATTAGTGAATGCAGAACATAAAAAAACAGAAGCAGAAATATAAAACAGAAGACTAAAAGAAAAAAGGAAACTAAAAACTAAACTAAAAAAATGGCCAGATGGGAAAATGCCGGAATCTAATCTTATCCGACACACACACACTAAAAAAAATCTGCCACAGAATGGTGGTGCAGATAACATAAATCCACAGACCCCAACCCTTAGCTGAAAAAATAAAAAAGGAGGAGAGGAAAAAAAAAACCCACACACACACACGATCAAAACTCCATCACAAGATGTTGAGAGGGAGAGAGGAGGGGGATGTTTCTCAGTTCCAGAGCTGATGCTGAAGCCGCCATACAACACAACACAACACAGCACAGCAGGGAGGTGTGGACCAGAAGCAGAGGCGATTATTGATAAATATTTCATGGCTCTCGGTTGGCTGGGCTGGATGTCCCATTTCTTTGCAACGGCACAGACGACGACAGGAGGGAGCAAAGAGCCTTAGCCACAGCGAGGGAGAGGGAGAGAGAGAGAGAGAGAGAGAGAGAGAGCCAGCCAGCCCGGTCTAAATGGGTCTGAACACAGACCCCCACCTCTCTCCCTCTAATGGACTTGCTTAATCACTGGTATTAATCTCAGACAGCCCTCATTAGCCGCTGATAAAGGGCTGCGTTAAACCACTGATAGATGGCCTTAATCAGAGATGGGCTGGCTGACACACACACACACACACACACACACACACACACACACACAAAAGACACACACAAAAGACACACACACACACACACACACGCACACACTTTGAATTATTCAGTTATAGACAAAGACAAAAACTAAAAGAAAAGAAAGCCGAGCACAGAACAGACAGGGCTTTCAGGCACGTACTCACCAGCGATCTGCTCCTCTGTTAGCTGGTCTGCCTGTGGACAGGATAGGGGGAAGGAGACAAAGAGAAGACAGAGAATATTAATCAGTTTTTGCCCATCAGTCTTTCAAAAATTCACATTTCTGAGGGTTAGGACAGATATCACTGATACAGGCGAGGCCGATTTTCAACAGTGACAGCCTAGTAGCGACAAAGCCACGCGCTGACTCGCTGAAAGCCACAGGAAAGGAGAAATAATGACAAACCGCTGCGGTTCTGACCACCATCACGTCCCTACTGCGGTGGCCTGGGCTGGCCGCTGTCTCTTCCGATGACAAATGACATTTCCGTGACACACCCTGCCGCTGCAGCGAGCCGGCCGATGCTAACCACTTTATGATTGCCACTATAGGGTCTCTGGCTTTCTCTCCCTCTCCCTCTCCCTCTCTACATCCCTCTCTCTCCCCCCATCACAGCCAATTCCCACCTCCCCACGCAGCAGAGACAGATTCCATCGGCCGAGGGGAAATGTGTAGTGTAAATTGCATTAGCGAGGCGGTCATGTACATCACATTAGGAAAAGGACAGAAAATTGTGCAGATAATATTTCCTGTGTACTGTGCAAAAAACCCCTGTCGTTTTCAACCACTTAACACTGAGATATGAATGGACACAGCATGCAGGTCATCCTCAGATGTGCTTCAACTCCAGCATAATAATCACAGTTGCTTATAATGAATTGTACACAAAATCGCTTTACTATTTTGAGCATATTGAGGAAACTAGTGAGAATAAGATGGCCAGGGCAAGAACAGTAATTTGTCTTATAGTATAGAGTAGAGCATAGAGCATCACAGACTCCAATACCACAATGCCTTTCAGTCATCAGTGATTATGAGACCATGATCTCTCCTTCTTTGAACTCAACAACACGCATCTTCTCCCTGCAGAAGAGCCGATTATAATGAGATCCTGCGCTACGCCCCATATTTCCCTTATCTATACGCTAACCCTCAGTGAGGACATGGCAGTACACATCCTCCTGTATCAGTGAAGAAAAGCCAGCAGCAGGCGTGTAAACCTGAAAGTTGTCCCACTGAATAGTGGTCAGGTTGGCCACCAGTGTCTTGGCCTTGGGCTCGTATCCCTTGGAGGTGTTGGACTTGGGCTCTGGGGGTTTCACCCCCGCAACACCACCACCAACGGCTCCAACCCCCACTCTCGCTCCTCCACCCACAGCAGTGGGACGTCCCGAAGTTCCAGTTCCAATGCTTGTCCCACCAGAAGATCCAGAAGCTCCACCACTTGCTCCACCGGGACCTTTAGCAGAACCAGCAGCAGCAGCACCACCACCACCAGGGACGCCTCCTCCTCCTCCACCACCACCCGCTGCCCCGTTCTTGGAGCTGAGGCCGTCCAGGGCGGCACGCACCGTGACCAGCCCCTCGGCCAGGCACTCGGCCCGCTTGGCCGTCAGCCGGCCCTCGCGCCGCACCTCGGCCAGCTCATGCCGGCTGGCCTGCAGGCAGTTCTTCACGTCGCGCAGCTCCCTGACCACCGCGTCCACGCGCCCGTTGGTGGACTCCACCAGCATCTGGAGGAACGACTGGTAGTTGCGCTCCTGAAGCTCCACTAGCTCCTTGTAGAAGTACTGCTGCTGGTCCAGCAGCTCGTAGACCATGGAGAGCGTGGCCAGCGAGTCTCCTTCCACGGCGTGCCGGTACATGGCCTGCTTCTTGGGGTGCATCTTGCGCATCGCCCCGGCTCAGAATTGGCCACCGCTAACGCTAACTGCCGTCGTCGAAGTCACTGGAAATTATTATATCTTCTCGCCTTTATTATTTCCGACTTGAGGTCCTCCAAGTTCTACACCTCTTTTGTTTCCTCCTTTCCACCTGCTTTCTTTTCACTCGCCTTCTCTCTCCCTCTTGGGATCGTTCTCTCCTGCTCTGCTTCCACGGTAACTGGTCTGAACCCCCTGCCTGGTGCAGAGCGGCAGGTGGCCAAAGACCAGAGGAAGAACTGAATGAGTGAAAGAGTGAGGGAGAGGGGGAGAGGGGAAGACCAAAGCAAAGCATGGAAAGAAAGAGAGAGAGAGAGATACAGAGACAGAGGAGGTGAAAGAGAGAAGGGGTCGAAAAACAAGACAGTGAGAGCCCCGTGACTTTGCCGGTATTGTGTCATCTCTCCACAGCTGCTGCAGTGGTGGTGGTGGTGGCAGCATCATCATCATCCATTCACCTCCTGCTGGGGTATACACCAGGTGAGGGGCCCGGCTGGGTATTGTATCGAGTGCCTGTCTGTCTGGGTGAGTGACGATCAGCAGGGGTGGGGTGTTTGAAGTCAGTTGAGGGGCCTCGATAGACATCTGTTGGATTGGCTTTAGGGCCCGGGAGGTCCCCTGCTGCCTCCGCCACGGCCACCAATACCAAAGGGGGGCTGTCAACGCCTCGGCATTAGTTTTCACCGGCACGGGAAGATTGTTTTTCCGCAACACGTGAGGTGAGGTGAGGTGAGCTCAGATTTGTCCAATTCACCTACCAGCCCTCCATCCACCTCCTCTTTGCCACCTTGAAATCAGGTGAAGTGAGCAGTGACACTCGCTCCGTGCCAATCGAGGCACAGATTGGAGGGCGCCAGGGGAGGCAGGGCATGCCAGGGGCCACACAGATTAAGTTCGGATGGGATGGGATGGGATGGCTGACGTTCGAGCCGAGCCACACTTGCTCACCTGCCAGCCCCACTCTGTCAGTACTTCAAAACCATCCAAGAACCCCACGCTATTCCATCTCCTTCTACACCTTTGCTGGTCTGTCCTTGGCTAACTATCAGTGTTGCCAGATTGGGCGGTTTCCCACCCAATTGAGCTGCTTAGGATGGCAGTCTGTGGGTTTTACTGCAAATTGATGGCCATAGAACTCAATTCAAACTGGCCGGGATTTAGTCCTTCCAGGCGGGTGTTTCCAGCATTTTTTTTGGCTGGAAATAGTCAGTCTCATCTGGCAACCCTGCTCACTAGTGTTACCCTCCTGCAGAGCATGTCCCTTATCCAAGGCAGGACACTAGCAGTGTGCCTGGACACTCAGCTCAGTCCTGGTGTCCGGCCATTTTTTTGTATTGCTTGCCATTGAGACACAACTTGGAAAATAAAAGGTTTCATATAGGATATCTTTGATTTAAAAAAAAAAGATTAAAAAAATAATAATAATAAGATTACTATCAACTCAATCTACACTGCTGATCCCTAACCTCAATTCATGTGGGCTTGCATCGCACACTTTTGCAGTGCTTGTCCTCAATTACTCCCCCCTTACTTTTATCGCGTCTAAAGTCTACCATGCAAACCTTGTACTTTTCGCTCGTTTATCTACGCTTCAAAGGTTCCTGTGTTGAGTGCTACAGATGCGTGTTTTACAAGGGTGCTCCATAAAGTCTCTGTCTCTGTCTCTGTCTCTCTCTCTCTCTCTCTCTCTCTCTCTCTCTCTCTCTCCACAGCAAGGCCATGTCTTCCTCTGCACCACAGCTTCAGTGCTGGTCTCGTGCCAGGTCAGATGTGCACACACACACACACACACACACACACACACACACACACACACACACACACACACACACACACACACACACACACACACACACACACACACACACACACACACACACACCAGGTATCTGGCCTTGATACAGAATAGCTGCGCAACACTGCCCGGAATCTGGCCTCAATTTGGAGACTCTCCGTAGGCATGAGCTAGCACTTGGATGGTAGGAACCGTGCACACACCCAGAGAGAGAGAGCGAGCGAGCGGGAGAGAGAAAAGGAGAGAGAGCGAGAGAAAGCACTGAACAGCAGGCTAGGTGAACTAGAGGTGTGTGGGCTCATTAACAGTGTGGTATTGCCACTTTCACACCATGTTTGCAGGGCAGCCCCGAGGGGCTTTGGCACTACGGCTCTGCCAATGTGGATGTGGATGATGGAGGAGGTGAGAGAGTGCTGCCTGGCTGAGCAAAGTGGTGGATGGGATGGGATGGGATGGGGTATTCGATGAGGGGGTGGGGGTACCCAGTGAACTATAATGACCTTTCCACACACTCAACACCCTTGGCTTTCCTGTTGGTTACAGCTGTATAACCGTGTTCCCCTGGCCAAATCCACTTAAGATGTCAAGACTATCTACCTCACTCCAAAAGCCATCGTTTACACATCATTTACATTGGCACATTTGGCACACAGACCCAGCAAGGGAATTTAGATGCGCTTCGACCATCAGATGATCCAAGACATGCGAAATGGAAAAATGGGAACTACTGTACAGCCACTGAATTCCTCCACTGTGAGGGCCAGTCTTTGCCTTGGCAGCCATGGCAACACTGACAAATATATACTGTGTATGTATACGGACGATGGTCTATTCCTGCCTAATGTTATACATGCATGATGCAACAGAACATTATCTTGTCAGTGGCGCTGCCCGAAGGAGAAAACGAGCAATATTACGTCACAGGAGGGAGAGTTGGTGAGAGGCGTACAACAGAGCTGCCTTAACTGGAGTGTTGGCTGTTTGCGTGGGGACCCTGCAAACCAACACACTTGGAAGAGGAGGAGGAGGAGGAGGAGGAGGAGGATGCGCTGCATGCTGTGGCCAAGCTTCCAGACCTTTCTGCATGGAAAAGCAGCACATCAACTCACTCCGCGCCGACGCACGCAATCCAGTCCAGTGGCGTGACTCCTGGAGAACTTAGGTCAGGGACCCCGCGGCCATTTGCGACAACCGGTGGGAAAATCCCCCACATCTCTGACACTCAAAAAGTGCTCATGCAGGATCTGCGACCTGGATTTAGATGCAAACACGCAGTTCAAACAAAGCAAAACAGAAAAAAAAATGCAGGGCAGCGCATGGCATGCATGCCTTTTTTTGCAACGTGTGGAGAGTAAGACAAATTCCTTCTTTGAAAACACATTGATTCAATTTAGGGGTTTTCGGTGCGTCACTTGGCTGGTTGCACACAACGCGGAGAGCCTCAAGGCTCAATTCGATGTACAGTATTGGCACAGTCTCGCTCTGTTCTACTACTCAGTTGCATGGAACATGAAGACGACACATCACACAGCTCAATCCAATAACACTGCACTTCTGCACATTTGGGCATTCCCTTACGCAAACGATGCGCTGTAAGCCTCATATGTATTGGAAACACACAGCTCCTCCTCAGCAACGACGACGGTTTTTGGAAACACCACAAACAACCTGGATTCAATTTTGGGTGCGGGTGAGCGTCGTTTGGTTAGTTTAGGCTACCCCAAGTGATTAACCAAAGACCCATGGAGATGGCGTAAAACGGTAACCTGCTTTGCAAAGACCCTTATAATGCCACGAGGAACTAGTTCACAGAAACCAAATAGAAATCCAAAAACAACATGCATGCGAGGGAGGCAGATTAAAGACATTTTCTCCCTGTGGCGCATGACCAAGGGTCCAGACGGGCAAATCGCGTCAGTGTGTATTGAAAACATGTGGCGCCAGGGCAACAACCGGATTTTTCGAAAACAACATTACAACTTGGATTCAATTTGTAGCTTTCTTTTTAGGTGCGTCATTTGGTTAGTTACACAACCTAATTACCCCAGCATGCAAGGAGATTGAAAGAGACTCCCTACAGTAGACACTACTGAGTGCAACAGCGGCGCATCAAGCCACATGACAGGTTTTTGACAGGGGTCGAGTCGAGGAACGGGGGTGATGAGATAGAAAGAAACACCCATCGGTGGAAATTGATCCAACTGCAGGGCTCAAAGAAATGAATATCAACCAAACTGCTTTCCCAGGAACACGCTCAAACCGCTGGTAATATGGGTAGGCGACCTAGTCCGCGAAGTAGTCAACGCAATAGCCTATTCTCGTCAAAAATCGAAATGACACTGGGGTATGTGCCTCTTTCCATCAGAGTTACACACCTCTACAAATCGCTCTGACATAAAGTCAGAAGCAGCAGCTATTACGTTGAAGGCAGCGACCATAGTTCTATGCACAAATAATTGCGGCCATCTCATGACCGCTCGAGCCCAACGGTGTGGGAATTAGATAGGCGGCTTACGGCTATGAAGACTTAGTAAGATTGGTACATGGTTATTTCCATGGTATGTAGACGGCATTTCTCAAACGTATTGACTCCAGCAGTACTAATTTGCACAGAAATAGTTCTACATCAAGCATGGTGTTAAGGATGTGTTCCGTCAAGGAGCAGCGTGTAAGCCATTAACTGTAAACCACTTTCCGCACAGCACATGCAGTTTACTCCAACGTGCAACTTGTCAGGGATACTTTTCTCCTTTTCTCCTCGGGACCATTACACTCATCCCTTTCATTCAAAACATACCCAACTCGAAGGGTTTTCTTGCCATTTCAAACAACTGAGCTAACGCGGTTAGCGATAGCTTGCTAACATCGTCTCCTGTCTGATGTCTCGTCTCAAATAGGGGTGGCAAGTGCAACAGGACAAGTGTCTTCCTTGTCCCCGAATCAGGAAAACACCTGAATAACTATCCGAAAAACGAGCACAACAGTTGACAACTGAAGATACACATTGCGCAACACATTGACTGGGATAACTAGTAACACAGGAGAAAAAACTAACAGTGAAGTAGCCAACTTATCCGTTGATCAGAATCTTTCAAGGAAGCACCAGAGCTAAAACGTTACATCGGGCGTGAAATACGACTGTCGTGTGAAGGCTTGGCGTATTGTCTGCCAATTCCTTCATAACACGAACGAGTTTAATAACCAACAAGAAATGCGAGTGACAAAAATAGTTACATACCATTTCTGAAGGTATTTATGGGTCGTTCTTCACAAGCTACTCTACAAGGGCGACTAGCTTGCGTCTAGCTCCTCTACCACTGATACAACTGAAGATGTGTGTCAGTAGTGGTCTGTGGGCTATATAACCGCTTGTATCCCTCCGCCGCACTGCCCCGGTTCACTCACTTCCGTATATCCCCACTGCAGAAGGCAATTCAACCCCCCCCTTTTTCTTTCTTTTTTCTTTTTTTACAAATAGGCTAATGCAGTGTCCTAGTGCTCTATGAAAAATACTTATGAAGCACCCACAACGACATTTTAAGTCCACACAACTTGTCCACACCAACAACTTTCGCAAAATCAATTAAATTTGAATCTTAGCATTATAATACCTTATGAGGACTTAAAACGTTCCTGAACACTTTTCCTAATCATAGACTTCAGTTCAGTGTCGTAGTGGGTTCATATGACAGAAAAGAAGACCCCCCCCCCCCCCACCACCACCTCCACCACCCCCCAGTGAAGTCAAACTTCACATACTTTTTTCCCAAAATGAAAAGACATTATTATGGCCAATTGTTGACCCAGTCAGGCTGCCTCTGATAATGGCCTGCTTTGGTACTTCAAGATTGGGATATCATTTGAGTGCATTGCATTATGCGAACTATAGTGTAATATTGATGGCCAACTAAACATGATATTGGATGTCAATTTACTGATTGATACTGTAACCACCTCAGAAAACCACCGCAATGCTGCCAAAGTCTTTGCATGAATTGTTGAATGTCCCAGTGAGGGGCAAGCACCAGCACTACAGTTAAAAAAACGGCACTAAATTGTCACGGCGGAAGAATACATTCCACGCTGTGGTCTACTCTCTTTTGTTGATGCTAGAGAAATTGCGGCTAATTCTGTGAGGGCGTGCGCCATTGGGTAGTCAAGACCTGCAATAGTATATTCCATGTAAGGAGGTCGATGATTGGTTACGTTAGATCTGCAATGCGTCAAGCAATTGCGCTCAATTTAGCTTCAGCGGTAACTGTGAGAATACATCATAAGTAACCATAGTTGCAAATATTGTGTACCTTTGGTAATTAGCCCATCGGTGTTATTAGATGTTCACAGCAACTGGATATCGTTTGGTTATGCCGTCTGCCTCAGACAGAGACGGGACACAGTTCGCCTCGGTGGTGTGTGGTGTAAAACGATTGGCCACTGGAAATATCGTGGAACTATTTGCAAAGCGTCGCCGAATCTAAAACGAACTAAGATATATATATATTTTTTGGCGATTGATCGTTTTAACGACTGTATGATGGAGCACGAGATTCTGCGCCATCACACGCAACCTTTTAGGTTTTTGTGGCATACGCCAGCTGTCACTTGATGGCGCAGCCATTGACGCGTTTTGTGATCCAAATGTCCAAGATGCGCTTATTAATCAACTCTTCTGGATAAACAAGAGTGAACTTGCATTTAATTGTTTACAACGTGATAGACGAGTCTACCTTCACAAGTTTGCTTCTTGGACGTCTTAACATCACAGTGACAAGAATCATTTTTCACAAAATCACACAAAACTATCTAGCCATGTTGTAGCACGCACATAATACGCACGCACGCAAAATAACAGAGCGCAAACAACAGTTCACACACACGGCTAATAGCATGTCGTTTCTGTTTTAGTTATAATAGTAACATAACAGTGTTATTAAATAAAATGCAAGGCATGTCAGATTGACACATGTGCGTCTGTTTGGAGGACCGACGCGTGACGTAATATTCCTGCGACTGCGCGACAGCTTTCAAAATAATTCACATTACGAAGATCCTACCATACGATGTCCCTGTTTGCAGCATTTCGTGATGCATCTTCAGAAAAAGAAAGCAGTTCGTCTAAACGTAAGACTCAAACAATATGAACTTCAGATTTTCATTTGGCTGTGAAATGTATTTCCGGTTTCATTTGTGGAGTTTGTACTTGCTTGTTTGTTGTGTGGGGAGCTGGGAAGTTGACAATACTTTTGCCATCATTGAACCTTTAGATTAACTTTCCTTTCGGTTCGAAAGGCCTATACATTAAAAAAACCTCTGTAGCTAGTAATTGTGAACAGCAGTGTTTCCCGCTGAATATGTGCTAATAGTTATGGAGGGTTTAACAGGAGGACTGTCGTGATTGGAAACTAGTTTCACAAGATTTACATTTTTTGTACAGTGGCTTTAGAAATTCCAGGGGACCAGGTCAAAGGTGGGAGGTGTTGTCAATGTGGCTGCCTTAACTGGTAAGCGCTGGGGCCTGTCAACACAGACTGTGTCCTTTACAAAATGTTTCAGTATAGTGCAGTCTTTGATCAGTCTTAAGATGAAGATTATGTGCCCGTCCTTTTGCAAGATGCCAGAGATAGGGATAGCACGAGGAACGGTTTATGATCTCATGGTCATTGTTATTACAAAAGTGTTAAGTGGATAGGGCAATGACAGTCCCTTTATACCTTTGCACATTATTGCAGCATTGCATCTCCTGTTTTAAATCATTCCACAAAAGTCACAAGTGGCTGGCACTTGTCCTTGCCTATATGCAACGCCTTCCTTCGTCGTGACCCGATGAAGACACTATGTTGAAACGTGTAGGGCATATTGGCTGAATTTAATAAAGCTTTTCACTTAAGTAAAGACTGTCTCAAAAGTGTTTTCCCCTTTCTTTTTTACATGACCATGTGGATGGACACCCATATATATATATATATATATATATATATATATATATATATATATATATATATATATATATATATATATTTTTTAAATCCCAAATTATGGTGTAGTGAAGTCAAGAACACCTGATACGCAAATTTACAGGCTCCTTCTGTACATCATGAAAAAACTGAAA
The DNA here is from genome assembly GCF_034702125.1 of Engraulis encrasicolus. NCBI lineage: Eukaryota > Metazoa > Chordata > Actinopteri > Clupeiformes > Engraulidae > Engraulis > Engraulis encrasicolus. The sequence goes on from NC_085875.1 coordinate 20,167,951, forward strand.
GGAAAGTCCGCGACACCAAGCTCCCGTTGCTCTTTTTTATTGTAACGTTTCGGGCAGCATGCCCTTCATCAGACAATCATTGGTATTTTTTGGTCCTGCACCCAATCTTTTTGAGACGGATGTGCGTGTTTTTTTCTTTCTAACTACCATCCTTCTGTACATCATTCACCTAGGAAAAAAAGAATTGGTGTGATAGCTTCAGACAAAAATAATAGCGAGGTTGCAATAGCAGCAGAGGTGAACAAAGTAAAAGTATATTTATGGTGTAAGTACAACACTAGCACATGACATTACATAGTGGTTACACCAGCTATTCCATTGCACCTAATGAGATGACTAGACGTTACTGGGGGGGGAAAAAAAACTAAAACGTAAACCCCATATTTGATAACCAGCACATTGCTCTGTAACTTTAGATCGGTTACTCAGTAAATTTAATTGTGTTGGAAGGATACCATAGTAGGTAGGTTTTGTTTTTTACTTTGGCCACCTCTGAATGAAGCAACACAGTGACATTTTTTTGTCCCGGTGAGGACACGTCAAAGTCTTGCTCTGCATTGTTTTCCCTGCTTTCCTTCGGTCAGCGTATCTCCTTAAGTAATGAGGGTGGCAACAGGCCCTTGTTTGTACTGACCACTCGGGGCTTACTACAGACATCAGTGGGGTATTGAGCGTATTGTTTTGCGTATATTGACCTTGAGCAACGGATGCGGCGGTGGGTGGCTGTCATGTCCTGTGTGCAGTTGCCTCAGTCCGGAGCAGGGGACCACCCAGCCAGCCAGCTTCCCAGCATCCCAGCATCCCAGCTGGCTATTTGCAGCTGTGATTAATCCTGCACGTTACCCCCCCCCCCCCCCCCAGATAATTACAATTGATTCTCTCTCTCTCTTTCTCTTGCTCTCTCTCTGTTTCTTGCTCGCTGTCTGTCTGCCTCACTCCTCACTCTCCCTTTCTCTCTCTCTCCTCTCCTCTCTTCTCTCCCTCCCTCTCCCCTCTCTGTTTCTCATCTCAATCTCTCCTCTCTATATGTCTCTCTTTATCACACACACTGTTATCTCTCTCTCTCGCTCTCTCCCTTTTTTCCTTTCCCTCTCCATTTTTGCTGTCTGGTCCTGCAGAGTTGGACTGGCTGAGTAATCAGAGTTTCCGCTCCGCTGATGCCTTGGCCCTCCACCACATTGCCTTGGAGAAGGCCAAGGAGGGTGAGGAAGGGGAGAGGAGAGAGTGCAGGTGATGCAGTCGTCTTTTTGTACCTCAACGCTTCTCTCTGATTTAATCTAGGGTCCTGTAGCAAATGCTTTCCAAAATAAATATAATTTACGTGATTCAGTATTCTATACCCCAACACTCTCTCTTAGTTTGGATAGTGAATGCTGTTTGTGTGCTGTAACTGCAGTCCATATACAAATTCTTTTTTTTTTACAACATATTAAAATATTAATGTTATGTTGTTTCTATACCCCAAGCCCCTATCTATTTTCTCCCCGGACAGTGACATGTGCACCATGCATTCTAACTTTAGCCCTGTACATGTTTTTCACAAGAGCCATAGGCCTACAGAATACTTTGGACTGTGCTAATAATGGGTATTAAACTGATTAATCACTTATTTCAAATGTGAAAACATGATCATGACAAACAAACAAGGCCAATAAAACCAACTGCATCACTGATTCGCTGATTCACTCATTTTCTCCATCTGTCTGTGTGCTTGTGATCAGTGAGAAGAGCTACGGCCGAATCTCCGGAGAGGAAAGCGAAGGTGAAAGCGGCGGCAGTGGTAGTGGACGACATAAGAAACGGAAGAAAAAAGAAAAGAAGAAAAAGAAGAAGCACAAGAAGCACAAGAGGAAGGGAGGAGGAGGGGAGCGCTCGGGAGACAGCTATGACTCAGACTCGGAGACGGTCTACCCCAGCGATCTGCTCAGGCAGCAGCAGGAGGGAGCCCACAGGTGAGCGCCGCTCTTGGCACCAAACGCGACTTGAGCGACTCCTGTGACTTTGTATTGAATTGCTGGCGATAGAAGAGACAAAAGCGAATTGGCCGACTAGAGGCGATTTGAGCGACTTGAGCTACAATTTGTGGTTGAGCTATGCAAATGCAGTCACAGCCAATGGGAATGTCGGAAGGCTTACCTTCTGCTTTTAACAGATATACGCTGTTGCTTCTATTGCTCGTATCACTCTTACTGCACAGTCCAGTGATTCTCTGTCGCTTAATCTTTGCACTACTATGTACTTTGTTGCTTGCAATGCAATGTCCCATAGGCAACTACCTGAACATTCCATTATCCAAACTCCTGTCCTCCTTTTGTGTTTGTGGGCTCACCATTCTCTGACGCCCCACCTGCGTGGTGAAAACAATTCAGTTTCCCTGCTGTCCGCCTAGGCAAAACAACTTTTGGAGGACATTTTCCCCTCCGATTTCAAATGAGAAAATGACCTTTGAATTGCGCTTGTGCAAGATGTTGAAAGAAACATCTATCATCAATGATGTCTTCAGTAGCCCCTTAATGCGCGCCGTACCTCCAGTGGCACGCTGTAATACACATTGAAATGTAACTACCATAGCACTACAATACTATGACACAACACAGGCCCTTTAGTAATGCACCACGACTTGGTCATTACCATACTGGTAACAATGAATTTATAAAGCCGCGCCTTAAGGGGTTAAAAGGCCAGAAGCACAGGGGAGGACGGGAGTTTGGAAAATGGAATGTACCGTGAACTTCTCTGTCCTGCCTCAGAATTTCTCTTTCTCCCTCTCTCTCCCCCTCCCTCTATTGTTCATCCTTCCTATCTTGGCTAACCCTAGCCCTGAGGTACAGTGGAAGTACATAGTATTACACGTTGTTACATAGTTTGTTACACTGTACTTAATTAATATAACAGGGGCAGTAAAATTAAGACCTTTCTTTCTTTCTTTCTTTCTTTCTTTCTTTCTTTCTTTCTTTCTTTCTTTCTTTCTTTCTTTCTTTCCCTTTATTCTTTACCACACTCAAACACACCCGCACTCAAGAAGACGCACCCTCACTGGAGTACATTCATAAGGAACCCACTCAAACACACACACCTTCTCTCTCTCTCTCTCTCTCTCTCTCTCTCTCTCTCTCTCTCTCTCTCTCTCTCTCTCTCTCTCTCTCTCTCTCTCTCTCTCTGTCAATCACACAACTTTGTGACAAGCACTACACACTGGCCTTTTGCTTTCATTGAGTATTATCGGTTTAACATTCAGATTCTGTTTGACACACAGATTGACTGGTACTTCTTAGCAGTCCAACATTTAAAACATCCTCCAACCAGGGGTATGTAGTGTACCACTAGAGGTACGCGAGCACACCTCAGGGGGTTCGTGGAAAATGTAATAATAACAAATATATGGCATTTAGTCACCTTGGGATAGAGGAACAGATACAGAGCATGGGTGAGGGCTTAGGAGGTATGCAGGACAAAAATGTCTGAGAAACACTGGAGTAGAGTATCATTTAAAAGACCACCTCGGCCCAGCCGTGGCTTAATCGGCTGGGCACTGGAGTGCTACGCAGACGACCCGGATTCGATGGCCGACCCGGGCTCATTTCCCAATCCTGCCCCGTCTCTCTCTCCCACTAGCTTCCTGTCCCATTCTTCACAGTCCTGTCTAAATAAAGTTGAAACAAACTAAAAATAATACAAATAATAAAAGACCACCTCAGCGGTGGAGTAACAACAAGAAGCCAATCTAGTTTGACTTACCCCAGCATTGAGTGGCCTGGTTTTACCCCAGCACACCCTCGCTCTCCTCTCTCTCCCTGGTTGCTGTTTGCCCTCACCTCTGTGTGTATGTCTTCTCCTTTCCTGTCCTGCCATTCTGTCTGCCTATCCCTCTTCTCTTCCCTATCTCACTCTTATATCTCACCGATTCTTGAGAAAGTGGCTAAAACAGGTTGTAATGTTGACAGAAAAAAACAAAGTGAATTACAAAATTATATGGTATATCCTCGTAGACTAAGGTCTTGGCTTTTCAGAAATGCACAAGGCCAATCTCCCCATTATGTATTTTTTTCAGAAATCAGGCTTTTCTCCGATCATACCTTGTTTTTTGTCAACACCGTCAGACACAATTAAAAGTTATTAAAATTGTATTGATTTGGTTGCATATGCATCTGGAGTTTTTAAGTGATTATGTGTATTTTTTGGTTCACACATATGCCTTTAAATGTTGAAAATTCACTTTTGTTCTATTTTAATACTGTTTCATGTGTTCTAATTTTAAAAATATGTACCGTCATACGATGCTTACTTAACGCCTAAATAGAACAAACAATTTTTTGTAATTTCACAAATATTCGTGTAGGCTTAAATTGGCTATTGCTTTGATATTTCAACAACTCCTAAGGAAAATGTTGTAAGCACATTCCTTTAAAATGTCCAAAACTCCTTCTTACGGTGGTGACTTAAGAACTGACGGTGGTGACAGTAATCTGAGAGTGGTGAAAGTGGCCTAATTAGTACCTGCATTTAGCAAAATAAATAGTCCTCTCAAGTCAATGGCATCTTGCATAAACACTTTATTTTTGTGTGTGCACAGTATGAGCATGTGTTTTTACTTCATTAGTTAGATTATCTAGGAAGGAAGACACTGGTTGTTGAAAATGTGGTAAAAACAGCTTTTAAGTTGTTCAAACCCAAAATATAGAGGTGTATTATCATAGATGTAGGTCTTGGCTGTGCAGTGAATGCATTGGCCAAGCTCCCCATGTTTAACATTTTTCATAAAATGGGCTCTTTCTTGTTTTGTCAACAGCGGCAGACAGAATTAGAAGTAAAAACACATGTTTACTGTATTAAAGTGAATTACTTTAACAATTCAACATAACTGTAGATACTTATTGTATGCATATTCTTAAAACATGTCAAAAACACGTAAAACATGTGTTTTTTGGTGAACTCCATCAGATGTCACCACCGTCAGGTTTTCTGACAAAAAACCTCCAAATGCACCTCAGTGGTGGCTAGAGTATCATTTTGGATCACAATTATTACTAACATGCCTAGTAATGTTTCATTAACCAGCACAATTTAGTAAAATATGGAACAACATGATGAGCAGAACAAAATCTGACGGTGGTGACATCTGACGGTGTGAGACAAAAAAACACTCTTTTAAATATTATGCATTGTTTGTTCACATTAGCCATTTCATTTTCGCTCTGTTTCTTGGGACTTGGGTGCTTCATACCTTTTCTGAAAAAAATTATATTTATTAACATTAATGTAATACAATACTATTAAAACCCCCGACGGTGTTGACAGTTTATGGTTGGGACAGTACCAGTGTCCAAACAAATTAACAAATTGAGGACAAAATAATAAACTTACAGGAGCTTCAGTGATGGTGAAGTAGGCAGTAGAGCTAAAGCTTTGAAAAGGGGTCCTCAGTAATGAAAATTACCTTGTGCATACCTGATTTTATTGTCTTTTAGAAAAAATCTGACGGTGGTGACCAATATGCTGGACACATTTTGAGCAATCAGTAAATAATAGTAAATATTGTTTTACATCCACTATGTGCACATCTGTAGAACCACTTTAATATGGTCTTCCACATCATGGTGATATTGTTCAATTCTGTTAGTGATTTTTGTATTTTAAGTCAATTGAAATGATGATGCCAGTCCTTGGGACAGGCGTTTTTACAGGGTGTGGACAGGTTTATAGCCATGAAAAGTAATAAAATTACACTTAAATATTTCAAACAACTGTGTATTCGTGTGACAGACCCCTTGGCCATTACCTGGGTTCATTTTGTTTGTGAAAATTTAGTTGATTTTCAACAGAATTAATATTTTACTGCAGGGACATGTTTTTGCCATACTTTCAAGAATCAGTGATCTGTTATCTTCTCCTTTAACTTTGCTCTTGCTATTTTTCGCCACTCTCTCTCTTCCACTGCGACCGAGACTTTTTGGCAATGACGACGTTACTGTTTTTACCGTGCTGCATCTCTGTGGGACCTCACTCATTGCATCTCACTCATTGCTATGTCACACACACACACACACACACACACACACACACACACACTTGGACTTATTCTGTTGTGTAAGGCACCCTTGAGGCACTAAAAGGGCAATGCTCATTGCTTCTATGTATGATTCTGTGTGTGTGTGTATCTGTGTGTGTGTGTGTGTGTGTGTGTGCGTATGTGTGTGTCTGCTTGTCCTTCCCTGTCCCCGTTTTGTCCTTTTGTCTTGTGCCTTCATCTTTATTTAATGTCATTAACCGGGAGGGTGGGTTGGGGTTGTTGTTGTGTGGGTCTATCTATTTTCTGCAGACGGCAGTCTCCGGTGGAGCGGGAGGTTGTGGAGGTGGAGACATCGAGGCAGGGAGGCGGCAGGTTTCGCTGGCTGGACGACGTGCAGTCTGCGGCGGACGCCTTCTTCTTCTGCCTGGACCGGAAAGCGGACCCGGCCAACTGGCAGTACAAGTCTCTGTACCGAGGGGACATCGCAAGGTGACCCAGCATCTCTTTAGCAGCACAGGGCCACCGCCACCACTCCTCCCACACTGCTCCATTCCTCTCGCACCGCCACTTCCACCACCACCACCACCACCACCACCCTGAGCCGCAGAAAAAAACACAACTCAACCCAACCCCTCTAGCGCACAAAGCCCTTTTAGATCCGCAACCTTTCGCTAAAAGCTAGAGCATTTTGTATTTTGTTTTTTCCTTTTTCCGCACTTCTTTCCTTGATTGTCCCTGGGTCTGCAGCTGTCTTGAGGACTCGGACCCTCAATCGCTGTACTTTTGAAAGGGTTTTTTTTTTTTTTAAAGATGAGAAATCTAAGAACTTTTGGACATTGGGGAATGTAGCTCGTGTTCTTTAGCGGTGACATAATTCTACATAATTGCATTGCTATAGAACACATTATTTCATAGGATGTTCCAAAAGAATCAGTCCTTTAAAGGTTCAAAGGTGGATCTCCTCTCATGCGCTACCATATAAGAGGGAGACCGTATTTAAACAAAAATTCCCTCTCATCACTTTAGCCGCAAATATCACAAATGTCGCACATCATTGCTTGCGTGAAGTGCACTACTGAATTCCGTAAGATTTGAATAGGTGTGTTGGGGGTAGGGCTGGGTAAAATAATCGATTCAATCGATAATCGATCGATATCATTTAAAATTCACATAATCGATTCACAGGGCACAAAATCGATTTTTTTGCTCTTTTTCTTTTTGTTCTTTTTGTTTCATTTAGGTCTATGGAAAATACCCAGTAGGTATTAATCAATTAGGCCTAGGCTTACTTATTACAAAATAGCAATCTGTTAACACTGTCAAGCCACAGCCCTTTGACATTTTTATATAAAAATAGGCAACAGCATCTTTTGGGGGAAATCCTTGCACCAAAAAGGGAACGGATTGAATCGATTCGGAGTGAATCGAATTGAATCGAATCGAATCGTGATTAATCGATTCAAAGCCTTAAGAATCGAAATAGAATCGATACAGGAACATGACTGCAATACCCAGCCCTAGTTGGGGGTGTGAGCCTATGGGCAAACACTGTGTCTACTGTAGGTGTGTGCCATTAATCCAAAACTACATTTTCAAGCTTTCTGACGTCATGTGAGCAGGCGTTTTGCTCCCAGGTGGAAAGGCAGCTATTTAAAAACGTGCCACAGCAATGTGAAAAAAGAATAGGCACAGAACAGGGAGGATGTGTGATGACACCACTTAATACCAGTGTTGTTAGTTTATGGTTGTCTAGGATTAAAACGATGTGTGCGTGAACAGAACAGGGTAGGATGTGTGATGACACCACTTAATACCAGTGTTGCTAGTTTATGGTTGTCTAGGATTATTTGTGCGTGTGCGTGTGTGTGTATTAGGGAGAGCCAAAGACTGAGTTAGCAGGTTTGGTCAGACACACTGTTGTGCTGGTTTACCTACTCTGCTCTCCTTAGAGGCACTTAGCTGAAGACTCTTCATAGCCCGTGCCAGATTCTCCATTAGGCTTTGCAATGCAGCACATTATATACAGTACAGAGAGCATCACCACAGAAGTGTGTGTGTGTGTGTGTGTGTGTGTGTGTGTGTGTGTGTGTGTGTGTGTGTGTGTGTGTGTGTGTGTGTGTGTGTGTGTGTGTGTGTGTGTGTGTGTGTGTGTGTGTGTGTGTGCGTGTGCGTGTGCGCGCGCGTGCGTGCGTGCGCGAAAGAAAGTTTGTGTGTGTAAGGGGGAGCTGTGTGTCTGTGAGCAAGTGTGAAAAAGAGTGATGGTGAGAGTACTTACTCTGTGTGGTCCTTTTGCCATTTTAGGGCACTTACGCGCCTATGTTTATTTTTCTTTTCCTCTCTAATGTCCGTGAATCTTGCTTGTTTGGGCAGGTTGGGAGATAATGACTTGGAGGAACGCGTACAGTGGCATGTGGTTATTAAGCCTTCATGCCTCTGGATGATACATTTTCTTCTTCTACAGTGTGTTATTCTACATGTGCCCGTTGTTCTCTTTCAGCCCAACATGGCATGATATAAAGTCGTTTGAATAACATGGCAGATTTGAAGCGTTTGAACATGCACAGGGCATCCCCATAAAGTATTCATACTCTTCAAATCATTGTAAAGTAGGCGTTTATCAGAAGTGAAGGAGTGAAGTTTAATGAAATCACGTTATTATTTTGTCACCGGCTGTTCTCAAACTGACACCCATTCTAGTCCAAGCGCTGGTTGCAACCTGAATGGCATACAGCTCTCTTGATATTGTTGTGCATCCGCTTTTAACGACTGCATTCACCTTCAATGACGGTTGCAGGTCTCATGGCATAGACTTTAAACATCAATTCAGATTGACTTGATACAGGCACAGTTTTTCGATATTTTGTTAACCACAATCCTAAAGGACAAAAAAATGTAGTGACAGCTTTAGGTTAAGGGATGGGTTTTGTCTGGATACTGTTTTTTCTCTCCTCTTTTTAGTTAAGAATTACAGCAAAAATGCATTGGCATGTCATTCCACAGCGTTTTGCAGTCTGTTCTTGCCTTGTTCATTTTGCACCTCTTGTCCTCTCTTTCTCTGCCCACGCACTGCCACTCATAGTCAGTCTCTTGGCCCCCGTCTGGTGGTGGTGGTGGTGGTGGTGGTGGTGGTGGTGCCTCTGCGGGCAGCGCCCTGGCAGCTGATCCGGCCTGGGGCATCCTGCCATGCGGTGGTGCCCTTAGCGCCCTCAGGTAAATCAACGCCCACTCGCTGCGGAGGCCTCCTGGGAGCCATTGGGGAGGAGGAGAAGCTTCCAGCGTAAGATATCAAGGTCGTTCGGTTCGGCCGGATTGCTCTATTGGAACGCTGCCTCTGTATCTTTTGTAGATGGGCTGCTTCATTGAGGAGATTAGTCAGTAGAATGGAGTCAACGCTTCATTTTTTTCCTTTTATTCCTTTGTCACCCCGCTGAATTTCACCACTGAGAGATCAACTCGGTTAGCTGTGGGTTATTCAAAGAGCATGATTAAGTGATTAAACCTGGTCAAGCTTAAAGAAAGAAGTAAACCTGCTAATAAAAGGCATGAAGCTTTCTTTTTTAATTAAGAAACTGCGAAGTCCAGACAGTCAACATTGTTGTAGACGAACCGGTCTACTGGTAGAAAATACTGATGCCTGTCAAGTTGGTCAAGTAATGCACCAACATGCAAAAGGACAAAAAAATTCTATTGTTTGAACGGCAACCGTTTGTCCGACAGCTTTGCCGATATGTGGTACTCCACTGTACTTTTCATGTTGTAGCTCACCACGCTAAGACAGTATAGCGCATGACCAGGCCACAAGTCGATGTGATGATGTAAGCCATTAAAAAGCAGCAATGATTTCAACTTGGACACAATGTGGCGGTAATAGATCCTGAAATTGTCACATGGCTTCTAAAAAAAAAATGTAACCGCAAGGAAACGCTTAACACCACTACATCCGATTGTTGCGATCCCTCATCCCGACATCCCTTGCTGAAAGAACACCGAGTTCCACGTGCTCCTCTATGGCGAGCCACAGGAGTGCCATGTGGTCGGGGCCGCTTCTAGTCAATCTGCTGCCCTAGGCAAACACTCACTTTCCTTTTCGCGCATTTAGAAACTGGCATCTGGTAAATACAGCGTTGTACATCTGATCAAGCACAGCTGATCTAGTTCCTAATAAATGTATACCGGTATACTGAATGCCGGTTCTAAATCCCCATGAATAGCCATTGTCAATGTAAAGTGTAATGTTTTATTTCGCTTGACGTTTTAATTCTGTGGGGCTTTCGGGTGACCCCAACTCAAATCTGGCGCCCTAGGCGACTGCCTTCTCTGCCTGTGCCTAGCGCCGGCCCTACGCGTGGTGGTCTATTGCGAGCTGCAGAGGACCAGCTAAGCCTGGGCATGAAGACGTGGTGACAGTATATATGCTCGGTGCCCTAAAGAGCTGCCACTGTTCCGGGTCTTGGGCCCCGGCCAAATGACTGAGGAGTCAAAAGCAACCCATCTGTAACCCGATAGACCGCAATCAATACCCACTAACGCTCTGCCCTCCTCTCCTCTCCTCTTCTCTTCTCCCCCTCCACACAAATCTCTTTCTACCTCTCTGTAACTCTCTCTCTCTCTCAGACTCTTTCTCTCTGTCTCTTTCTTTCTTTCAGTCGCACGCTCTCTCTCTCTCTCTCAGTCTCTCTCCATCCACACATCTTTCTCACCATGTCTGTCTCTCTTTCTCTGTACTCCATTCTCTACTCTCTCCACACACACACACACACACACACACACACACACACGCGCGCGCGCGCGCGCGCGCACACACACACACACACACACACACACACACACACACAAGCGTATGCAGATGAGATTGATAGCCGATGAGTACACTCTATTGATAGGATACGATAGCTGCAGCATTCAGCTCAACTTGCTGCAGTGGAGGGGCCTCTCTCTGCTCCTGAAGGTCAGAGAGTGAGGCTGTGTGTGTGTGCGTGGGTGTGCGTGAATGTTTGTGTGCGTGTGCGTGTGCGTGTGTGTGCTCACGTATGTATCCATGTTTGTGTCTCTTTTGTGTGTGTGTGTGTGTGTGTGTGTGTGTGTGTGTGTGTGTGTGTGTGTGTGTGTGTGTGTGTGTGTGTGTGTGTGTGTGTGTGTGTGCGTGGGTGTGCGTGAATGTTTGTGTGTGTGTGTGTGTGTGTGTGTGTGTGTGTGTGTGTGTGTGTGTGTGTGTGTGTGTGTATGTGCGCACGCCTGCCTGCTGATATACAGCTGAGCTCTATCGGTGATCAGCCCCTCCTCAAACACAATGCCACCAGCCGTGTTGGACCACCCATCAGCCCAAATCAAGAGTCCAGTCACGAAGCACAAAACATCTCTCTGTCTCTCTCTCTCTCTCTCTCTCTCTCTCTCTCTCTCTCTCTCTCTCTCTCCCTCTCTCCTTCTATTCTTGGAAGTGTAATCTAATGGCTGGTGGTGTGACATGAGCCTCTGCCTTTTGCATATTTACAACAGACATTAATCACACACATTAATTTCCCCAATTATGCAGATGAAATAAATGGTGCCTATTTATGTTGATCTAATATTGTTTTGCATTCCTACCTCCCATTGTTTTAAAATAATGAAGCACTACTTCTGATCCTTTAAAGAAAATCTTCAAAAGAAAGTAGAAAGTAAGAAAGGACCATTTATTGGCCCTTAGACACACCTGATTTAATGAACGGATAAAAGCAATCTTTACAGGGATAATAGATAGTGTACAAAAATACTGCATCCCTTTTACCACAAAAATATTTTTTTTAAATACCTTAATCCATTATTTTTGAAAATCTTCTCTTACTTTTTTCATTTAATTCATCACTTTATTGGCATGATGCGTCAAATCGCATAACATCTCCCCGTCTCCACTTTCCCTCCTATCTCTCCAATCTCTTGTGCGTCAGGTACAAGCGTAAGGGCAGCTCGTCGCTGGGCCTGAATCCGCGCAGGCAGGCGGTGAGCTGGGACGAGGAGCCCGGTCAGGAGGGCAAGAAGAGGCCGCGGCCAGACAGACGCCCAGAGCGATACTACTCCTCGCAGGCACGCCAGCTCTTACGCACAGACCCCCTGCCTTCCCAACCCCCACCTCCAGAAACCACCACCACCACCACCACCAGTGGCAACACCACCCAAGTCCCTGGTGCCAACTTCATCCAGCTGCCCTCTGAGAAGCCAGAGGGGGATGGCAAGACAGTGGCGGGCACCTCGTGGGTCAACCCGCTGGGTGTGTACGACACGGGCACAGCGCTCTGGCTGGAGGGCAAAGGGCAGGAGCAGCAGCAGCAAGGGCAGCAGGGGCAGCAGCAGGTGGGGGAGAAGAAGGGGGTGGAGGGGATGGAGGCCAGGCTGACGGCCAGGGTGGAGGAGCTGAACCGGAGGGTGAGGGAGGACCCCACCGACACACAGGGATGGCTGGAGTACATCCGCTTCCAGGTACTGTGGCTATGGCTTTGGAAACTGACTCGCATGCAGAGTTACTCATTCACTCATCATCTTACTCTGTTTCTTACCTGTGGTACCCCTCCTCCCTTTTTGTGTTGCGCTCTCACTCACTCTTGCATTGTCTTTCTTTCTTTTTTATCTCTCTCTCTCTATTCACAAACACTCCGACCCATTGGAAGTAATCTTATACCAAATAAAAATTAAATGAATGTGTACATGCAATGAAAATATCACAGCATGTCAGCTTTTTGAGAGGTGTCGCTGGGGACATTCTTGCATGCGGCCTGTGTCATATTCCGATCCCACCCCGTCTCTCTCTCTCCCACTCATTTCCTGTCTCCATCTTCGACTGCCTTATCTAAATAAAGACTAACATGTAAAAGAAAAAAGTTTATATTAGATGGTAAAATTAAAATCTAAAACATCAGAAAAATTCGGTGCCCTCTTGTCTGCCCTGTTCCAGGACGAGCTGGCGTTATGGGGCACCAGCGAGCCCGCCGAGCATCAGCAGCACCACCGCATGTCCACGCGCGGCGTGCTGGAGAAGAAGCTGGCGGTGGCGGACCGGGCGCTGCAGAGCAACCCGGGCTGCGTGGAGCTGCACCTGGAGAGGCTGGCCGTGTGCGGGGAGCTGTGGGAGCCCCCGGCCCTGCTCAAGGAGTGGAAGAAGCTGGTCTTCCTCCACCCCAACAGGTATACTGTAGATGTAGGATGCTATCTAATATGCGGACTCCTTTGCTCCCTTGCATGCCTGTGGCCTCGCAATGATGTCACAGGCGACAGAAAATGAATTCAATATCTTGCAAAAGCACAATATCTATGTCTCAATGTCATTTTTTCATTTGCAATCGGTATGGTGAATGAGGAATGGTCCCCCAAAAGTTGTTGTGGCTAGGCTGACAGCGGGGAAACTTTGTTTTCTCCACGGAGGCAGGGCGTCAGTGAAACGCGAGGCCACAAGTGCAGGCTGAGGAAGGGAGTCTGCATTTTGGAATCCACCCATACGTAGATGTAGTGTTGTCACCTCAGCCATTAAGACCCTGAATAGTTACATTCCTACCTCTAGGGACAGCCTATCTATCCATTTATTTATTTTGGGTCTTCGGGTATCATAGTCATGTTACCTTACCTTGTCTTACCTTACCTTACCTTACCTTGTCTTACCTTACCTTACAGTGCTCCATTATGGCGACGATATTTGAGGTTCTGCCAGGGCAACTTCGGGACCTTCTCGGCGGCCAAGGCTGGAGCAGCGTACGGGAAGTGTTTGAGTACGCTGGCGGCGTGTGGGGACGGCACCATGCTGTCTCACCCAGCGCTGCCTGGCATCGAGGACGACATGCTGGGTATGTGCCACCTTTGCTGGCTTCCCTTACCTCATTTCCTTCCTTTGATTTTTGCATCTCTGATATTCAGATTCAAGATTTTATTTGTCACATGCTGCCTTGTGCTGACACAATTGGCAATGAGAAAAGAAGGCTGCAACTTCTCTATACTGTGTAATGTTGGGGGTTTTCAACTGGTTCTGGCCCAGGGGACCTCCTGTCAGACTGCGTATTAGAGCAAGGCCCACTTTGAGTGCGTGAGGGCCATGGTCCACTGGTTGAATATCCTTGTCTTGTATTCGTCGTAATTTCTGATTGTGGCAGGTAGCGAGTGGTGAGCGTATTATTTGTATTTTGTATTGTATTGTAATTTAGAATGTATAGTAAACGACAGTCATTGAGTTTTCTGGTGGCTTACCACAATGGCTTCCCTTGTAGTTCAGGCCTTACTAACTCCAACACTGCATCTTGTACAGAGGCATCAAAAATAAAATTAGAAGTAAATTAACTGTGTAAGTACAACACTAGCAAATTATATTACATAGCTGTTACACTAGTTATTGCACTGTACCTAATGAGGTAGACAGACTGTGTTGTTGCTGAAAAACACTAAAAACCTAAAAATAACACACCAGAAATGTTATCCAACCAGTGCAGAATCAGTTGATCATAGGACAGGTGCACTAGTCTAGTTACTCAGTGAAGTTACCTGACTGACTGACTCTGTCTCTGTGTAGCATCTCAGAGAAGAAATCAGCAGATGGTGATAAAATGTAGCTCACAAAGCAAATTTGACATCATCTATTCTCATGTTTTTTTTTCTTTACCTCTTATCTCGGCTTGGCTTTTTCTTTGCATCTCTTTGCAGTACCCTTTTTCTATAGACTTGTGCCAGATGTGTCGCCCTCAATATTTCAAACCTAAAATGACATCTCCGCCGTTGGTCTTTTTCATTCAGATCTTTTCACATCACCTCAGCTTTCCCATCTCTACTCTGCTGTACTACTGATATCTCCTGTCCTCCAGGATGCATTACTGCACGGGCCTACCGGGCCAAGGCCCACGGGCCCAAGGGTCAAGGGGGCCCTGAAGCCCAAGCCTCTATATTACCATTCTCATATCGCATCAAAATCGCACTTTTAACAAGTATGTTTTTACATTTTCCCCGGAGACAGACCCCTGAACCCCCAGCAATATAGGGTCTCTAACATCTCAACCAGCAACACCCACAAAGGGGGGCTTTTCTTGTTGTCCAGGGGTCCAAGGAGTCATGATGTGTCCCTCCCTGCACTCCTCCCCAGTGTATCTATCTATCCCTCTCTTTTTTTTCCTCTGATGTGTTCATCCTATCCTCCATCCTTCTCTGTGCTATGGGGCTCCTCTCCTCTCGACCCTCTTAAGCCCTCGGGCCGCGCTCTCTCTCCTCGTTCACGCTGTGAATCATCATCAGTCATTATCCACCTCACAATCATCTCCCCAACCTGCCTGTGACGCATGCTGGTGGATGATGGGAGCGAATGAGAGTCATTGTGCGTGTGTGTGTCTGTGTCTGTGTCTGTGTCTGTGTGTGTTTGTCTGTGTGTGTGTTTGTGTCTGTGTCTGTGTGTGTTTGTCTGTGTGTGTGTTTGTGTTAGTGTCTCGATGTGTGTGCTTTGCATATGGTTTATAAAAAGAAAAGGTGTGAGGCATAATCCCCACTACATTTGCATGAAAACAGTGTTCGTGGAATGCACTGCATATAAGCTACATTTCCATTATAAAACGCCGAAGCCTCTCACAGACCATCTCACAAGATGCTAGAATAGATAGATTCCTTGTCTCAACAATGTGCCAATATTTTAATACGGTATATGCTTATTACATGCTTCACATCTTTTTTTGTCCGTTTTCTGTTACAATCCATCATGCCAATTAAGGAAGAGCTTTGTGAAATGATGGATTTTTACAACATGGTGCTTGATGATTAGGCCTACAGATAACATAAAATAAAAATAAAAAAACAGACAAGAATGTATGTCTGTATAAACAATGGTACATTGTTGAGTAAACTAAGCGGCAGGCAGGGCCGGATTAACACACAGGCAAAATATGGATGCAGCGTAGGGGGCCCCACCTGCCCGGGCCCCCCTGATTGGCCACAAATGAACAGCTGCAGAATTGTGACGGGATGCAAAATTGAAAAAATCATCTGTCGTGTTTAGTACAGTTGGTAGACATGGTATCCTTGATTACTAGCTCAGAATTACGATACTATGTCAATTTGTCAAAAAATGTGCCTTCTGGGATGACCCATAGCAACCTGTAGCCTATAGGGGCCCCAGGCCATCCTAATCCGGGCCTACCTGCAAGAGGTATGCAGTGCATGTGTGTCCCTCATGTAATCAAGTCTGAAGGCCTATCGGTGTCCTCACCTCTTGGGATTGCATCAGTTTGCTTTTAATCTTTCTCCCCTGTGTTGACCTTTTAGGAATGCGATCTATGCCCCATCTGACCACTTCACCTTCCATATTCTATTGTGCCATTTTAATACAAAATTGGCCTCAGATAGCTCGGCCTATTGCATTTTTTTTCCCTCAAAGCCGCTGAATGTTCTCTCTGTCACACACACACACACACACACACACACACACACGCACACACACACACACACACACACACACACACACACACACACACACACACACACACACACACACACACACACACACACACTTTCACGTAATCAATATTTCTCTACTTCTTCCCTTTTATCCCAATTTACCTCTTACACTTAATATGTCTGTTATCTCTACTTGCCTTTCTTTCCCCCCCCCCCCCTCTCTCTCTCTCTCTCTCTCTCGTCGCTGGTGCTGACTTGTGAGGAAGCGGGAGTTGCAGCGTTAGCATGCTGGCGCGTGCATTAGCCAAATGAATGTGTCGAGAGGGCAACCTGTTGAGGGGCTCTGCTACTCTCAGATGTAACTATTAATCTGTGGACCGGAGACCCTTTTAGTGGAAGCTGTCAGTACGGCCTACGCATAAATACTGGCGCGTGGGCGTTCAGTGTACTGCTATTGTATTTTTTGCTGCGTGTCTCTTATGTGCCGCGGTCTCAGCGGGTGGGAAACTTCCCTTTGCTTGATTTACTTACTGCCTATTAGCGTCATTCCTGTTTGTCAAGCGTTTTCACGGCTCAGTGTTTGCATGGTCATAGGCGCCACCTGGTGGCCTTAGTAATATAATGCAGTCTACTGTGAGGATTCCCACAGGTGAACATGGTTGTGATTTCCTGTGTAGACCCCTATTATTCCACAGAATGCATGTCCATCTTCGTGTCACCTACGGATGCAAATAAATTGCTTCAGGGTCTTTTTTAAATCTACGTGGCTTTAAAGCAACACTACTCCATTTGTGCATAGTATATGCTCATTTTACAACTCCCTTTGAGTTAGATAACTTTCTCCTGTTCTTCTAGCCACTCTCTCTCTAGAATATTATTTTTAGTTCCTGGCTGTTATCATTGAACCAGATTGGACCAGCCAGGCACTATGTGGTTCAACCCAATTCAATGATCCATGCTAGCTTGGATCAATAATTAATGTTACCAGACTCAGAGAAAAGCTTAATGGAACAGGAGAATTTCTATTCAACTTGAAGGGAGGTGGAAACATAAGAACATGCACTGTATTTTTACACAAATGATGTACGAGTTCTGCTGTAACCTCTTTTTTGACCCTCTTGTCTCTGCAGACATCTTCCTGCAGCAGTGTCATTTCCTGCGTCAGGCGGGCCACTCTGAGAAGGCCGTGTGTCTCTTCCAAGGCCTGCTGGATTTCACCTTCTTCAAGCCTGACACTGTCAAAGACCTGCCCACCAGACAGCAGGTAGTGTCTCTCACACACGCACACGCACGCACACGCACGCACGCGCGCGCGCGCGCGCGCGCACACACACACACGCACACACTTTACGTTACTTTATTGATGTTGTGCTATGCACTTCGTGTAATTCGTTTATTCCAAACAAGTCATATTTGTGTACTTTTGTACAATTTGCAGTTCTCATTCCTATTCCTCCTTGGAATACAGACACTATTTTCCAGCGATATCCAACACAGCCACAGTCTGACAAGCACCAACAACAATAACAGAAATGCAATTAACAATCCTACAGTTGGTAGCACCCACGCTCCTACACACCACACACACACACACACACACACACACACACACGACACACACACACGACACACACACACGACACACACACACACCACAATCTGGACTCTGCTACTGGGGTCTAGAGATTACAGGCTCATTTCCTGCTCTCTGTGATGGAGGCAGAGGAGAGGAGAGGAGAAGAGAGGGCGGCAGTCATTTACACGCCTGGGCGACCCTGATGAGCTGGGGATGTTGTGGCACCACGCATGCACACGCGGACACTTGTTTTTTGTTTTTGTTGGGGTTTTTTGTTGTTGCTTTGTTTGTTTTCTTTCTTATTTAGTGGGTGTGCTCACTAGAATGACAAGAGTCTGCTTTGGTATGCTGATCACAAGGCCAAATAGGAGTGGATGAATATTAAGCAGGCACACTGTCTCTGTCATAGACACACACATGCACAGTCTCTCTCTCTCTCTCTCTCTCTCTCTCTCTCTCTCTCTCTCTCTCTCTCTCTCTCTCTCTCTCTCTCTCTCTCTCTCTCTCTCTCTCTCTCTCTGTTACTCTTGTTCTCTAAATCCTCTCTACCACTCTCCTTCTTCTGCCTTCTCTCTTCTCTTTGACCTCCTCTGTCCATCTCCTACCTCCCCTCTCTCTCCAACAACCACCTC
Organism: Engraulis encrasicolus; assembly: GCF_034702125.1. Lineage (NCBI taxonomy): Eukaryota > Metazoa > Chordata > Actinopteri > Clupeiformes > Engraulidae > Engraulis > Engraulis encrasicolus. Next base: position 20,186,558 of record NC_085875.1, read on the forward strand.
TCCCTCTCCGCCACTCCACCGCTCTCTCTCTCCCTCTCTCCTTCTGCTGTTGCTCCTAATGAGAAGTGTGGCTCTGCATATTTTTGTGGCTCTGAGTCCTGCACACATTAGCCCTGGCCAGATGACACTTCACTGGCTCCTGCTGCCTGCCCTTGATTGGAAGGGAAACACAACATGGTACATTACCCCCCTCTGCTGTTTCTCTCCTATGTGACCAATCTCAAAGAAAACAGGCCACAAGTAGCAGATAAAATCGCAAATAAATGCCCCCCCCCCTTTTTTTGTAGAATGTGTAAGTTTAGCCCCTACAGAAGCTACACAATGCTTCAGAAAACGGCGTTGGTTTGTTTAAAAGCATACGTTCTGTCTTTAAAAGGGCTAGCTTTATGCCTTTTCTATGGGCAAGAAGAAGTTTCAGAGCTGAATTCTCTGTTTTCTACATTAAGAACAGCAGAAATTCTAAAGGCCACAAGTTGGTCAGGTATCACCACATTTTCAATTTCCACATGTAAGGTAGCATTATATCATCAGAACCTATGATTAACTCAATATGCCCTTAGGCGTAAATGTGGCCTGTTTTCCTGTGGTAGGTCACATATTTTCAGTACATGTTACGTTTTCATTACTGTGTTTTCATTACACATTCATTTCCATTACTATTTCCCTTTGGGTCATTCCATGTCAATTCACATGATTCCCTAGAATCTCCCCACATGACCCTCTCCGATTTACCCGATATCTCACATACAGGTACCTTTTGATGTCAATTGAAACAATACCAAGTATTAGCACCCTACGTCCAACGGTTGCAGAGATGAAGAACCAGAACTTCCAGAACTTGGACACTATGTATGCTTTGGGAGTTATAATTGATTTTCCGTCATATTTGGGAACTGTACAGTGTATTCCAAAATATTTAGGGCGCTCAGACTTTAAAAGATAAAATAGTAGGGACTCAAAAACAGCTTTGAGACAAAATGACCTTACGGTACCCTCTACTTCAGGCCTCAAATTAACCATGTGGGCACTTGATGACTGGAACGCCCTTTTAACCCCATGTACAGAAGCAGTGTATCAATCATTCAAGCTTGGAAAAACTTTGTTTTTCAAAGTTCTTCATATTAATCTTGGCCTTCAAAGTATATGTTTTTCTCTATATCTTATCACATTGTCTGTTTTGTCTGCTGCCATCTGCTGGTCTAAAAAAGTAACAACAGCGTAATGTTATAAAACAAAAGGGGCTGGGAAATCTTGCCCATAATTTACCAATAAAGCACTGTAATTATACAGTATATTGCTATATATTAATTATGATTTAAACAAGCATGATGAATATTTCTAGTTCAAATAATTTCCTAAGTGTGACTGCTTAATGCTCAATCATGATGCCAGTCTCAAGATGGCCTCAACCCTGCACTACATTTCCATCAGACATGGGGGTGGGTGTGTCCTGGTAGAAATGTAATCATGATTGAGCATTCTGCATAATGCTTGTTAAAATCATAATTAATATATAGCAATATACTGTAGAATTAAAGTGCTTTATTGGTAGCCTAGCGAGCTTAACCCCTAGGGGCGTCTAGATTTCTAGGTTACTTTATTGGTAAAATATGGGCAAGATTTTTCAGACCCTTTTGTTTTCTTACATTGCACTGTTGTTACGTTCTTTGACCAGCAGATGGCAGCAGACAAAACAGACACTGTGATAAGACATAGACAAAAACATATACTTTGAAGGCCAAGATTAATATGAAGAACTTTGAAAAACAAAGTTTTTCCAAGCTTGAATGTTTGATACAGTGCTACTGTACATGGGGTTAAAAGGGCGTTCCAGTCATCAAGTGCCCACATGGTTAATTTGAGGCCTGAAGTAGAGGGTACCATAAGGTCATTTTGTCCAAAAGCTGTTTTTGAGTCCCTCCTATTCCATCATTAAAAGTCTGAGTGCCCTATTTTTTTTGGAATACACTGTACAGTTCCCAGATATGATGGAAAATCAATTATAATTCCCAAAGCATACATAGTTTCCAAGATCTGGAACCCCAAAATGGCAAGACATTTCATCACAGTTTTCACAAATTCAATTTTTAAGGCTTAATATAGCCAAACATAATCAAGGCATGATATTTGGAAGTACGTAATCTGGTAGACAGGGTCATATTGAGGGGCCATGGTGATTTTTAGGCCTGTATCTTCCTTCAAACTAAAACCAGGGGTGTCAAAATCTGCTTGTAAATTTTGTATGCAATTCACAGGCTTGAAAAGTGGGCAAGGTACCCCAACTTTGGAGGTGTTTCATCTCCACAACCGTTGGACGTAGGGTGCTAATACTTGGTATTCTTTCAATTGACATCAAAAGGTACCTGTGTGTGAGATATCGGGTAAATCGGAGAGGGTCATGTGGGGAAGGCGTGTGAATAGACATGGAATGACCCCTTTGAGATTCCTTGGGCTCGGGGGAATAAACCAGGATATAATAAAGGTGGACAAAGAAATCGATGTGATTTCAAAAGCACTTTCTGTATTTTTCTGAGTGGTAAAAAAATGGAAGAAACTGTATGGTCAGCTTTGTGCATTCGCTTGATTTTTCCTGTGGAGGGCGGGTGGATGGGGTGGGGGAAACTGCCTTTACAGTTATCGCTGAGAGCTAAAGGCTTTTCTCTACCGCCTCCACAGCCAAATGATTTGGCTCTTTTTTTCCCAGACGTGTACTGTTTTTTTATGTTTTTATTACAGTGAGCCTTACACAGTGCAAATTACCTCACACCCACCGTTTTTCCTTTATTGCTGACCTAAATTGTCCCACATACCGTATCTGGGCCACAACTAGGGTGACACAGCAGAGATGCATATCCTGTATAGGGAAATCTCCTACTCAGCAGCACGGGGCAGTCATCCTCGTATTTAAGCGAACCTCCCCCTAGCCGCCCATTAGAAACTTATCCCGACACACGTGTGAAGAACTGCCTTGTGGTTGGCTGTTTGGCATACGCATCCCTGTGCTGATTGGTTGGCCACTGCATTTTCTCTCTTGGCTCAGTGTTTTTTTATTTGCCTTCCTCCTCTTCCTCCTCTTTGTGCTTTCCTGTCTTTCTTTCTTTCTTGCCTCTCTCTCTCTCTCTCTCTCTCTCTCTCTCTCTCTCTCTCTCTCTCTCTCTCTCTCTCTCTCTGCCCTGCCTTCTCTGGGAGTCCTGCGGCATGAGGCGATTGCTGCCCTTGATGTGTGGGGCTGAAGTGCTGACTGTGGTAGATTAGTGGCCATTAACCGTGTGTGTGTGTGTGTGTGTGTGTGTGTGTGTATGCGCGCGTGTTGTGTGTGTGCGAGAGTTTGTGTATGCGAGTGTGTGTGCGAGAGTTTGTGTGTGCGAGTGTGTACGTGTGCGAGCGCGCATGTGTGTGCGTTTGCGTGTGTGTATGTGTGTGCGTGTGTGTATGTGTGTGCGTGTGTGTATGTGTGTGCGTGTGCGTGTGTGTGTGTGTGTGAGAGTGCCGCCCTGGCCTGGCTTCTTCTCTCTGGTCTGGTCTGAGCTGACACAGGGATTCTGTAACGCAAGACCCACTAAGTGATTGGAAGTCTTGCTTATATTGACTTTCATTCATTTCGGGTCATATTCATCCCCACTCTTCAACATCTGTTGAAAAGAGCTGCTGTAGGTTTTTATTATTATTATTGTTGTTGTTGTTGTTGTTGTTGACGCTGCTCCCACTTGCAAATCAAAAAGTCCTCAATAGCGGGCCGGGCACACTGCGCTAATACGGCATACCATGTGTGGGCATGGGCAAGATTGCCGAGGGGCAGGCAGATTGGAATCCGGCCTACCCCAGCTCTCCCAAACGTTTTCCCAAACGCTGTCCCAAACGTTTTCTGTGTCTTCTCGTGACTGTCCTATCTGATAAATGATAATGCTGTAATGTCATAAAAGGCTCCAAAACATTTAGAAAAATCCGACAACACAATAATCTAATTAGATCAAGTATGAATACAGCAGGTGCATCTGGGGGCAGTGTGTGTGCGTGTGCGTGTGCGTGTGTGTGTGCGTGTGCGTGTGCGTGTGCGTGTGCGTGTGCGTGTGTGTGTGCGTGTGCGTGTGCGTGTGCGTGTGCGTGTGCGTGCGCGTGCGCGTGCGCGTGTTTTGTGTCTGTGAGTGTTTTGTGTCTGTGAGTGTATTCATCATTTTTCTTCACATAAGTTTCTTTTATTTTCATTTTAATAGCTACTATATGCCTACATTTACTGTATATGTGGGTAATCATTGATTCCTCGTATACGTCTAGTGTCTCATATGTGGCAACACTGTTTTCTCTCTCTCTCTCTCTCTCTCTCTCTCTCCCTCTCTCTCTGTCTCTGCAGGTGGAGTTCTTTGAGCCGTTCTGGGACAGTGGGGAGCCGAGGGTGGGGGAGAAGGGGGCTCGTGGGTGGAAGGCCTGGATGACGCAGCAGGAGAGAGGGGGCTGGCTGGTCCCTAATGAACAAGGTAACGACTGGCTGACTGACTGACTGACGACACATTTAAGGTGGGATCAAACTACACGACTGTAAAAATCGTATCTGATTTTGACATTGGATCAAGCTGCCACACACATATAAAGACAATTGAAACCGAAAGTCTTGTCTTCAATCGCTAAACCATGCACAGACTACTCCTTGTTCAGTTGCTATCGTACGGACCATGGAGAAGATCCCCCTTTTCATGTATGAAAAGTGCAATTTTTCCAGTCATAATGAATACTTAGAATTTGATGCTGGTGGTAAGTATTCATGAAAAAGGTAACATTAGTGATTGGGCAGCATGAATTCTGGAAATAAACAACTAAAACTCTCACACAGTGTCCCTCAAATCGTGTCGTCATGGAGGCTGTGTTACTTACTCGCCTATATTGTGTTAGTCAAAATGTCTTCAAGTGTATATTGTAAGAACCGTTGTCTACATGGAATCCTTATGAAATGCATCAGACGGCTCAGTTTGCAAGCACATAATCATGATATTTCATAATCTTGTACGTTTGTATTGATTTTTTCCCCCTCTCCCTGTCAGAGGAGGATGATGATGAAGAGGATGATAATGAGGAGGTGAAGGATAAGACCTTACCCAAGTGGAGGATCTGGCTGGACGTGGAGTCCTCACGAGAGGCCAAACACTGGTTACCATGGAGACCTGACCAAAGCAAAGGGCAATCGGAGGAGGACTGCGAGGATCCTGAGAGACAGGTGCTGCGAGCTGCTCCCTCATACATACTAATTTTCATCTCTCAGTTTTTTTTCCCTCTCTCACACTCTTTGTCTCTGTCTATACTATCTTTTATGGATGTTGGTCTCTCTCTCTCTCTCTCTCTCTCTCTCTCTCTCTCTCTCTCTCTCTCTCTCTCTCTCTCTCTCTCTCTCTCTCTCTCTCTCTCTCTCTATTTCACTCTGTCTGTCTGTTTCTCTCTCTCCATCACTCACTCCCTCTCACTCTTGCTTATCATCATCACACACACACAGATGTGCTCAGCCTCATAATCCTGCACAGCCTTTGTAGCAATAGATACAAGTTGTCCACATACATACCTGAATATGTCCTCCTCCGGTGTTGTCTGATCTGATCTTGACCCCCTGCCTGACTGTCACCTGTCTGCCCCCGACCCGACCCAACACCCCTGCAGGTGCTTTTTGATGACATCGGGCCCTCCATGATCCGGCTGACCCGCCCTGACCTCCAGCTGCGGCTGCTTTGCGGCTTCCTGCACTTCCTGGGGCTCCCCGTCACCACCTCCATCTTCTCCACCACCACCACCAGCAGCTCCCCCAGCGCCAGCCCCAGCCCCAGCCATCACTACCAGGGGAGCTCCATCAGCCTGCTCCTGGATGATCTCTCCCTGCTGCAGGACCAGTGGGACCCTGCCCGGCCCTTGACCTCCATCAGCCCGTCCTGGAATTCCTCTGCGGTGGGAGGAGGGGTGGCCCATGTGGGTCGCACAGGTGTCCTGGGGGGCGAGCCCTGGAGCAAGCAGGCGGTGGGGCTGGGCAAGGACGGAGAGGAGTTTGTGCAGAACGTGCTGCAACAGATCGCGCCGTTAGTGGCTGCGGCTGAGGACAGGGCCGTGCTTCACCTCAGCTGGCTGCAGTACGGGAAGCTCAAGGTGAGCAGTGTTACTAGATTTGGCAGTTTTCCACCCAATTGGTCTGTTTCGGATGACCGTCTGAAGGTAAAAAGGGATATTAGGCGCTTTTTTTTTCTGTAGATTTTATGGCCATAGGAGAAATCAATAGAGTTTATTTAGGGATTTATTGCCTCCAGGTGGGTTTTGAGCGTGTTTTGGGATGGAAATCATCTCAAATCTGGCAACCCTGAAGGTGAGAGGGCAGCAGCAGTGCCACTGTGATGGGACCGACTGGTGGCTGGTCGGTTGCTTTCATCTTTACCACCCCTACATGAAGCGCAGAACTGTTTTTGGCCTTGTTTCAGGTTCCTGCGGTGTGATGTGGCTGGTACTTAGCTTGTCAAAAACAGGAATCTGAACATTTCAACTTTAAAATAACTTTTTAAGTTGACTTTGTGTCTGTAAACTAAACCTGTGTCGTTCTCTAGTGGAAAACCTGAAATGTAGTAGTACTTCTGTCCACTCAAACCGGTTTTAGTATGTACTAGAGAATGTGATAACATAGACCGTCATATGTTACTGGTAGATTTTTAGTCACCATCATCTGCAGACCTAGAGCTTTTCTTGTCTTTGTAACTATTGATCCCAAGGGAGAAATTCAGGAATTCAGGAAGAGCAATTAGCACTTAAATATGGACTGTACTTACATGTACAGTAGATGTAATAGAAGTTTGATGTGATATTGAAACAAACCAATTTAGTAGTTTTTGTCTTTCAGAATAACACTTACGTTTCTACAGTACTACTGTCTCTACTCTCCTGACTCCTCGTAGGCCTTACATTTTCCCGCAAATAACAATCAATTTCTTCCATGCTGCCTCTGCTCTCCTTCCTCCTCTCAGGTGCTGAGGTGTGTGCAGAGTGGCAACAAGAAGCGCCTGCGCATCCAGGGCAAGCGCAGCAAGCGGCTGGCCAAGCGCCTGCTGAAGGAGCCCGAGAACCGCGGGCGCCTGGACCTGTGGCGCGAGTACGCCCAGCTGGAGTGGCTGCAGGGCAACCTGGAGGAGGCCCGCAAGGTCTTCGACACCGCCCTGGCCATGGGCGTGTCCCGAGGCCTCAAGGACCCCGCCCTCTGCCACCTCGGCCTGCTCTACGGCCAACTGGAGGCGGAGGAAGCGTGGCGTAGCGGGGAAGGAGGAAGTGCTGCGGGAATGGCGGCCGCGTCCTCTGCCGCGGTGCACATTCTGACCAAACTGGCTGAGGAAGACACGTACGCTGCCTTTGCAGGACAGGTGTCCACGGTAGCAATTCTCAAAGCCAGGAAGTCCTATGAGCAAGCTGTGGACATCTGCCTAGCTGGACTAGAGGCCGGCCGTGCTAGTAAGAAGGGCCAGCGCTTAGCAGGGCTCGTTGGCTGCTATGCCCTTTTCCAGTATCTGACGATGGGCATCGATGCTGCTAACGCTGTGTACAGACAAGCTAGAGAGAGACTGGAGCAGCAGGCTAGCATTACCCAGCAGAACACTGTGGTTGATAGTGCTAGTGCAAGTGCTAGGGCTAGTGCTAATAGTATTAGCATGGTTGCGGATTGTGAGGCCCTTGCTGTTCAACACGCAGCGCTGTTGCGCCACCACACCAGCGTCTCCGTGTTTCCGCTGGTTCACCTCAGGGAGGCGCTCACCGCAGCCCTGACTCGCTTCCCCACCAGTGCCCCCTTGTGGCATTTATACGTACAGGCGGAGGCGCGGTACCACAGCGCCGGACGGGCGCGGAGGTTCTTCCACAGCGTCATGAAGGGTGGCCGGAGTGTGGTGCCTTACCTGTTCGCCGTGTGGGCGGAACAGGGGAGGAAGGAGTTGATAGACTCTGTGCAGAGGTGAGACCCAGTGGCGTGCGCAGACATGTTGGGGGCAGGTGCTGAAGGGGGTGTTGGGGGCATGTGGAACTTTCGTCTGCCTTACTAGGCCTGATGGAAAGTGTGTGAACCCATCGTGTTGTTTTGGAAATACTGGCATATTACAAAATAGTACGCGTATATATTTTTCACACCATGATCTCATTGCCCAACTCGCATTTCAACTAGAAGCAGGGTACTGTAGCTATACGAGCCAATGGTTTGTTTTCAGATATGGTAATCTTTTTTGTTTGATTCAAAAATAAGATGTTTTGCTTTGTTACCATTGTCTCGCAGGTCCGGTAACCCTACAGGAGCGCTCCCTACATTACCAGAAAACGGCCTGAGTAATCGCATTCGTTCGCTGTTTGAGGTAGCCACCGCAAAAGAGGTGGGGTCCCAGTGTCCACTGCTATGGAGGATGTACCTTAAGTTCATGGTAAGACATTACTTTAGCAGAGGTGTAAATGTAAATTCATGGTGGAAGTACACTTGCACATGATCTGAGCTGTCAAACAATTAACTCCATTGTACCTAATGAGGTACAGTAGATGGACTGTGTCACTGATAAACACTGAAAACCTAAAAAGAACCCACCACAAACTTGATCCAACCAGTGCGCGAGTCAGCTGATCTTAAGACAACTACCAGTGTTGGGCAAGTTACTCGTAAACTAATGCATTACTGATTACATGTTACTGTCATTTCAAAATAATCCCTTACACTACAATATTACTATATTTAAAATGCAAGGCATTACACTAAATTTGCATTACTTAAAGGGACACTCCACCCATTTGCATTAGGCTTTCCATTGTCTAGATGTAACGGAGGCTAACTAGCACAGAGTTGGCGTGGAACGTTGGTAAACCTCCCTCCGATAGCCTCATACAGTCTCGTGCCGTTGGGCCGAGAGACTAGTCTCTTGGCCCAGCGGTATCGTACTGTGTCTCCCATTGCCGAAACGTTGTAGTTGACGAGGTCGCGCGTTCGATCCCCGAGGGGGGTGAACAGGTGCAAGATGACCTCCGTCACAGTGGTGCCGTGACCCGGATGGGAGTGAGGTTTAAAGGGGGAGAGTGTAACGGAGGCTAACTAGCACAGAGTTGGCGTGGAACGTTGGCAAACCCCCGAGGGGCGATCCCCGAGGGGGGTGAACAGGTGCAAGATGACCTCCGTAGACACCCAGTCATACTTTTGAATGGTCGTGCAACACTCTCTCAATTCCCCCCGAGACAGGAGAAATCCGTATTCACCTCTTAACACTTCCTCATACAATGATGTAAAAATCGTCATTTTGCATCATTGTAGGAGGAAGTTTAAGAGAGGTGGATTTCTGTTGAGACTACAAGCCTTTTTCCCACCCTCTGAACCCCACCCATAGGGGGTTGGACCTAATGCGCTAACAGACCTATCACAGATCAGTGTGCCAGTGCTTTTGAAATCACTGGCATTGAGGCTCCAGTAAGTCACTGGCAGAGCTGCCTGGGTGTGGCCTGTGGAACTTGAGCATTGCAGTGCATTATGGGGATTGTTGTCACAAATCCACAAGCACTAAAAAGTAATTTTCTGCCTTTTCTCGGCCAAGAAGGCACCAAATTAGACATTTATGCTACTATTCTACTACATATATGACCCACTTTCAATACATATTCATGTCTCCACCGGTGGAATGCCCCTTTAAGTTACTTTCGCCTAAAGAACTGTCAGCCTAAATATGGATCTGGCAATTTATTACAGTGTGAATCAAGCTCATGATTCATGACTATTTGACCTCCCATCCAGGAGGTCTTTTTGGCAGCATGCAGACTAAAAACTATCAGGTTCAGGAATAGCTTCTTTCTGACCCACCACACTGAATACCACTAAAATCCAGGTCATTGTAATGCATTGTAACTTAAGTTATTTAGCATTGTAACTAAGTAAATATTACACATTTTTGCCCTGTAATACCTTACATTACTGCATTACAGCAAAAAGTAATGCATTACAGTAATGAATTACTTCTGTAATGCATTACCGCCCAACACCGACAACTACACACGTCCGGTGGTTAGTAGATAACTCAGATAGGTTCGCATTTGGAAGGAAACTGTTTCGTTTTTTACTTTTGACACCTCTGCACTTTAGGAATGATAACTCTCTCTTAACTGTGGCAACTGTTTTGGCAGGAATGGTTTTGTCACTGAGTGTAAACTGCTTAGTCACATTTTCTGAAAGGTACAAATAGGATGAAACGGTATTTGCAGAAAGTCATAAGTCTTTTGTTGTATTTTATTGTTGAGAAGAGGTGGAAAGTAAAGATGTGCTAATACATTTACCACAATGCAGAAGTGAATGAAATGTTTGATGTGCATTTTCAAGCGTGAGTGTTATTTGTTGCTGTCCTCACAGGCCTCTGAGGGAAACATGGAGAGGGCCAAAGGGATCTTCTACAAAGCTCTTCAGAACGTCCCCTGGGCCAAGGTACACACATGCCAAATGCTCTGTCTAGAATCAATCACTTGGAGAAATAAAGGACAGTGCGCTAATCGCCATCACATGCTGAGGAAGAGATTGCTTAGCCTGAAGCGTGGACTAATAGACCAGTAAACATCTGAGATTGCTTTTCAATTACTTCTTCAGATTATCTATGTTAAGTGGAATTCAGCACAGTTAAAACACATTTATGAACTATCAACAGGCAATGGTGTGAGTTTGTCTCTTCCACTTCTCTCGAATGAACACAGTCAAGGCCACTTGAGTGCATTCCAAGTTCCATGCTCAACTTAACTGTTATGAGTGCACTATCTGGGTCTTTTGGCAAACATCAGTTTAAGAAACCCTCAACTTGTAAAGTGATTTTACAGTCATCACCGCAAAAAAATGATTACGTTAAAACCTATATTTTAATTGACTTATACACTACAATATGATCTTAACGTGTGTGTGTGTGTGTGTGTGTGTGTGTGTGTGTGTGTGTGTGTGTGTGTGTGTGTGTGTGTGTGTGTGTGTGTGTGTGTGTGTGTGTGTGTATGACGTCAGGGGCTGTACATGGATGCCGTGCTGCTGTTCCCAGATTCGGTCACTGAGTTCCTGGACCTGATGACTGAGAAGGAGCTGCGTCTGAGAGCGCCCATGGAGGAGGTGGAGATCCTCCTGGAGGACTAACGCTAACTGGCTCTTCCCATGATGCAATGCAGTGAGGAAACAAAGAAATCCTGCTGAAGAATTTGGACCTCTCAGCACCACGATACTGATTTCTTGACTGTTGTTGCCATTGAAGTTTAAAATACCTTGTTTTCCTCCCATCACTGTGACAACCAAGGTCTCAAGTATAGCCCAGCTACCTCAGCTGAGTTGGTAGGGCAGTACTTTGTGTTTAAAAATAGAAAGAGAAAAAGGTGAACATAGATGTGCTTCAATAATGAAAATGTTTCTAAATTTCTAATAAAATTATTTTTTGAAATTAACATTTTTAACATGTTTTGTTGTTTATTAGTTATATTGTGCTAAAATATAACCCCAGGGCCTTTGGTCTTTAGAGGCATTAGTATACTGTACGTACCTATGGTTTATTTATACGTCACATCTTTATTCAGGCCATGGTAATTGTTGCTAGACGATTAAATAAGCATACATTTACAAACATACATTTGGGAAGGCTAAAGAGATCCACTGCTTCAAGTAATCAGATGTCCCCAGTAGGACAGCATGTTTAGTGGGCAATCAGTTAACAGCACTGTCGATTCATGAAAATAAAAAGTGCCATACAAATTCACACTGGTTTGTAAAATGACACTGTCCGGACTGGCACATGTCTTCCTAATTGAATTAGTCTCAACACTTTTAACAGAATTTCAGTCCTCCTGTGACACATTATCCCTTTTTGATGTGTTGTACTCTGGGGCTCTTTCTGTTCATGAAATGACAGTTAAAAGACTAATAAAGTGTACAAATCTGTTATCCTCAGCAGGATGGAATTTAATTACTGATACTGAATTTAACTCTTGTCATCAATACTCCTTAACTTAACATTTGTGATGGTCATTCTGTGGTTCTAAGTTGGTACAAGTCAGAGAAAGATGGACTGGAGAAATCAGTCTCTTGGAAACCATGGCCTGATTGCTTCCATACAATCCATGAACCATTGTGAAAGCTAAAATGAGTTGAAATCCCATACCACCACATTCATGGTGTGTATACACTTTCAGGGGGGAAAAAACAGACACATACAAGATTTCAGAGTTCAAGTTTTTATTTATAGTTTGGAGAAATGACTGGCAAACAGCTGTAAAGATTTCATGGCTAATACTCAAAGTAACACGTACAAAAAAAAAAATAGACTGTTGAAGGAGGACTCATAGGTAAAGTCCCTCTGGTGTGCCCTCCTGCTTCTTGTACAGCACATTCTCTTTGGACTTCTTGAAGTCCTCGTTCGTCACCTTCATCCTCCTTTCCCTCAATGCCATCAGCCCTGCTTCCGTACAAATGGCCTGAAATAGACATAAGAGGAAGAGAGGAGCGCATTAGGTTGTGCTGGGAGGATAGGGAGAGATACAGTAATGAGAGCGAGAGGGGCCAGAGAAAGAGGGACAGAGACAACAAAACAAATTCGTCATGTAACCACCAGTCCTGCTTCCGTGCAAATGGCCTGAAATGGGCATTAAAGGAAGGAAGACAGTATTAAGTTGTGCTTGGAGGATAGAGACAGACACACACAGGCAGACACGGACCGAGAGAAATAGAGACAGAAACGTATCAAAACAAATTTGGCCCGTAATTGAGGCATCTGTCAGATGGGGTGCCAGCCATTCCCTCTCTGAGGAAATGGAGACGTCTGAAGTGTGAAGGCTCTAATAGCCCAGCGCGGGATTAGGAGGCGATGGAGGAGCTGACATTTCAAAGAGTTTGTGTGAGGAATGGGCAGATGTGCCAGCAGTGAGCACCTCACAGCTGATTCGTGGTGCATTGCAAATTTGCAATGTGTGCGCATATAAAAGTTACTGAGTGTTTTTTTACCCCACTAATGATTAGACAGCTGTCTGGCTGTGTACGATAAAGCTTCAGAGATAAAGTGATCAACAGGCGGCGCTTGATGGCAGGGAAGACAAAGGGGTCTGGTCCCAGTGACAGGGGCCCCCCAGAATTTAAGAATTAAATCTCAGGACGCCCTTGTAAAAGAGATTTTTTTAAATCAAAAGGGTCTATTTTCCAGGTTAAAAAAAAAGAAAAAAGAATTGGGACCCCATTACGTAGTATGGGGGTAGTTAGGGGGCTTTCAGATAACTATGTCTCGGTCCCAGCTAAAGTTATCAACGGCCCTGTTTTGCTGGGGCAGTCTGACCTTTATGTCTGCTCCCGAAAGGTCATCCTTGGCCAGGATGAGGTCATCTAAGGTCACGTCATCCGCAACTGTCATGCGGCTGGTGTGGATCTGGAAGATGCGGCGCTTAGTTTTCTCATCCGGAAGAGGAAACTCGATTTTACGATCAATTCGACCTTTGAGAGAAAGAGAAGAGAGGAAAGAGAAAAACATCAGAAAAGTCAGTCATTGTTAGCTGAAACATACATCAAGAGTCAGGATTTCGTAGCTTGACCTGGTGATTACTTCACAAGTCCAGAGTACAACTATAATGGTGCTGAAGTATTGTTTTGCTTTTTAAATAAATGCTCATTTCAATCTTTTAATTCATTATTATACATAAATGAGATAACCCTTTTAACTTCAGAAAATGGTTAATATCATCTGCCAACCTTAACCATAGTCCTAATTCAACATAGGGTCCATAACTGACCTACAAGGGTATAATAGACAGTTATAAACGCCTTATAACATGCCATGAGGCAATCTGATCATTACCTGGTCGGATCAGGGCTGGGTCCAGAGTCTCGATTCTGTTGGTGGCCATAATGACCTTCACGTCACCTCTAGAGTCAAATCCATCCAACTGGTTCAAAAGCTCTAACATAGTCCTCTGGATCTCCCGCTCACCACCCGAGTTAGAGTCATACCTGCAGGCATACACAATTTGTTCGCACTTTGAAACAATACATTCATGTGACCCCAATGACATGGATATCAACAGTAAAAACAAATGTAATAGGTAAGTATACTATTTCATTCAAATAAATTCCACATCAATGATAATGTTATTACATAAAACCTTATGGTAACAGTTCGTAATACGTAATACAGTTCGTAATTTAATCAGTTCATAGATATCAAACTAGCTCGTGACTCGTGTTCTCTCTGAAGCCATTTCCCTGAAAGCAATGCCCTCTGACCTCTTTGTTCCGATGGCGTCGATCTCATCAATGAAGACGATGGAGGGCGCGTGCTCTTCTGCCACTCTGAAGAGCTCTCGGACCAGCTTAGGCCCGTCGCCCAGGTACTTCTGGATGAGCTCTGACCCGACGACACGCAGGAATGTGGCAGAGGTCTGGTTGGCCACGGCTTTAGCCAGCAGCGTCTTGCCTTAAAAGGGAAAACCGACGTTTTAGATTGCCGTTACAAAATTCTGAAGAGTAAATGTACATGTTGAGCCACACATTTATGTGCCGCTATGTCTTATGTGTTATTTATGTCATGATTTGTAAGTTACTTTGGATATGTGTATGTAAATGTAATATACACATAGTACACACATTTGGAGCGCACTTCATGTTCTTTTTAATGAGCCACTTTGGATAAAAGTGTCAGATAAATATGATGTAATGTAATGAAAGACTTTGCTATTTTCAATAATAAACTGAACGCAGTTCTCCTGTATCTCACCTGTGCCTGGTGGCCCATACAGGATGACTCCTTTGGGTGGCTTGATGCCCATCTCCTCATAATACTCTGGGTGTGTGAGAGGTAGCTCTACGGATTCCTAAGAGTGCACAAACAAATCCTGGCTTAGAGGTAGATTAAAGTGATAAGGTGTACCTTGGAGAAATTGGTTCGTTGCACTGAAAATGCCATCTACTCAGAAAATCAAATCGATATTATAGATTACATGCACATCTCTCCAACGGACTAAAATGTCTTCCGGGACCACTCAAACACAAACACATTCCATATTTTATATACAGCTAAAAAAAACACTATTGCCTGAACCGTAGAATCGTTTACAATCAATATATCAGAAGTCAACACTAACAAAAAGACACCGTACTGTACCTTGATCTCCTGAATCTGGCTGTCCAGTCCACCGATGTCAGCGTATGTCTCCTGTGGAGCCTTCTCCACCTTCATCACTGTCACCAGGGGGTCTGTGTCGTCCATCAGGACACCAATTACTGCATGCACCTTCACATGGGGGGTAAAAAGGCTACACAGTTAGTTTTTACAAACAACAATGGTGATATGTGCTGTAAAACCCCCATGCTATGGATGAGTTGGCCAGCTTCCTGTTCATATCATAGTTGATTATTATTACGGTGAAGGAAATACCAGCAGTGAGTGTACAGCAGCGATACAATATGGTCCACATCTGGCATAACTACATATCATTCCGATACGTTACTTTTTGACATATTGACCAGGCAGCAATACAGGATGCCAAGAGTATGCATTTGGCGTCTAAAACTGATGCCGCACCCTTGCGGCAACATGACTACACTGATGGTTAGGTTTAGGGCAGGCAACCACTTCAATAACATACGCGACTGGTATGCCATCAACATCCAAAATTGCTGTCTGGTCAAATGACATCGAAAAACCACTCTAAGAGTATGAAGCTACGCTGAGCATCACATCTCCACAAAACCACCTTAAAAAAACACCTAAAAGGTGCGTACAGGCCGACTGAGGACCGTGCTGGTGCCCATTTCCGCACATTATCTCAAACTGGCCGGCACAAGTCTGAGTGTTTCAGCACCGAAAAGTTGGTTCACGATGCCAACTGAAAAACGCTGGTTCTTTGTTTTTTTCTGCGAACCATGATGACAATGTGGATGTCAGCAGGTTCATCCAGGTAACACACAGTCATGTGCGGAAAATTTCAGAGCCCAGTATGAACGTGAGTGGTTCACAGGTAAGCACTTTAGTTCTGAACGTAACTGCTGCGGGAATGACCACTTTCTCTGTGTTATCTCCCCCCACATTTTGCCATTACCTTGTGATTGAGAAGCACGGAGCAGCCAGGCTCCAACAGGTCCTTATCCACGAATGACAGAATGCTGACGTAATGTTCCGAGCCCACAGACGTGGACACGATGGCATGGTTGTCATCAATGATCTCCTCAAGGTTGCCGACAGACATGGGGGTCCCCCTCAGGTCATCCACCTTCGACCTCTCCTCCTGGAACCAAAAAGAAATGAAGACAATAGCGCAGAATGCTCTTTCAACAGGGTGTTTACATTTCTAATTGACATTTCAAGATTAATTTTGTGACCAGCTTAACATTTCAACTTAATTATGTATTAAGAACACCAATGTACAATGTTGAATTTTGTGTATCTTCCGACAGGATCCAAAGCAAGGAATTGTGTCAGCCTTTGCTTTAGGTTTTTGAAAGACTTCATCTACCCCCCTGTGTTAGTCATTTAGGACACAAAGTCTTAAATGGGCAAAAAGGGGGACAGTTTGATGTGAAATTAAAAGATGAACTGAGTACAACAAAATAAATCAGCAAAGCTGTCTTTGGCCACTTTTGTCTGAGCCAAATGTGCCTTAGGTACATTCCAGAATAACTAAAATCATTGGTTACAGCCCTGATGAAAAAAAAAGCATAGCCTCGATAGGATGGAGAGGCAAGTTGACATATTTTTATTAGCAGTGACAGGCATATCGGATTCAGAGAGTAAAAACCTGTTCACATATTTGCTCCAGGCAATTCAATGAACCAGCCAGGTAAATGAGCTAATTATATGAAATCACCTGTATTAGCAGCACAGGCAAATGGAATATCTGGCAGGGCCTTTACTTTCTTAACCCAGTTTGTCCGCCCCTGTTCATGAGTATATGACTCTGTAATGGGAGGAAATGGCTGACTGTATACCAACCTCCTGTTTCTCCTCCAGTGGCTTCATCTGCTCCTGGTTCCTGATGAACTCTTCCTCCATCAGCAGGTAGTCCTTTATCCGCTCCTGCTTCAGCAGCTTGAGTCGGCACTGGGTGTGAGGGGTCACTAGAGGCACACACAGAGATTTTGTCAGTATGTGTGGATATTCTCATGTACGTAGCAAGTAGAGTAGATGTACTATTTCACCCTACATGAGAGTCTACTTGGCAATGATACATTCTTTTTGCATCCTCTTACCAGGAGCGCACCCATGTTCCCCGGGTCCTATGTTCCCCGGTCTTTGTATGGGACCGGGGAACATAGGACCCTTTTTCTAAAAAAGGGTTCTATGTTCCCTGCCTTGTATGTTTCTGAGTTTTCAAATTGTGACCTTCCCAAAACCATCCCTACACCTAACCTGTCAGTGATGCAATGTTTCTGAGTTGTAAATTTGTGCCCTGGCCAAAACTGCACCTAAACCTAACCTGTCAGAGGTGCAACAACAACCTGTGCTTTGCCATGCAGCAGCATTCTACTTGGAAGCAGCGGGGAACATAGAACCCTTTTTTGAAAAAAGGGTCCTCAGTTCCCCGGTTGCGGGGAACATAGGGATGACCCTATCTTACCTAAAGGCAGTTTGCTGGCGGCATCTGGTCCCTTTGTCTTCTTCTTCTTTTTCCCGACTCTTGTGGGAATTGGGGGCTCATATTTCTTCTTTTTTTCCTAAAGCACACGAATACGATGTTAATGCACTTTATTAAAAAAATCTCGCTGTTATAAGTTGTATCTCGCTGTTACAAGCAAGACAAGCGAATAGACGATAAAGCTCACCTTGTCATCTTTCTTTCCCCCGCCGGGACCATGTCCGCCACTTTGGTTTTGACCCTGGTAAACAGATTACATTTTCACTATGTAAACAACACAACAGTTGTAGACATGACTTGCATATAAGGCTACGTGTGTTTGTTTGTTTGTTTGTTTGTTTGTACTAACACGACAGCACCACACGTTTCCCATATTGTGTTATTGAAACATAAAATGTGTAAAGATTGACAGCACACATTGCCGGGCAGTACATTGGTTTGTGGGAAAGATTAGTTAGTTACCGTATTTCCACAGTTGACTGTAGTGACAACATTTGACTTATGGTAGATGACAAATCAAACTGCTAATAGATGTGTTTAATGACCTACACTCTCGCTTTACACATGTCACCAGCGACTCATTCAAACACACCGTCAACACTGCCAAAGTATATTTTGTTCAAATACAAAACGTGTAATGTTTAGGATTTAAAACGTCTCTGGTGTGGATGTATCAGCTAGCCTGCTGCTAACAAGCTATTTGCTTGTTACCAAGCTCCATCGTGGTGATAAACAGAGCAAATACCCAGGCATGGCTAACCTAAATACACAGCAATATAATATCGTTATGAATCAAAGTAAAATCCAATGCCTGTTCCAATTCATTAGACAGTGAAGAAGTATTAAAACCATAGATCTGGACAGCTGAGTAAAAACTGCTTGCTCACTTACCATTGTCGCTTGTTTGTCCCTTACAAATTACGTCACGCTGGTAGGCGAAACGTCATCATTTGTGAGACCATGCTAGGTAAACAGGAAAGACTCCGTCTACTGGACGACTGGAATCTGCTTACACCATTTAAATAGATATTCCTCAAGTGTAACTTAAAGTAACACACAATGTATAGCGGACTTCTTCCGAAAGGTTTGTCGGAAGCAGACCTTAGTTCTAACGACAGTGAGAGTGATACTGGGGAACCTGTCCTTTGTGAAGCATCGCAAACTAGAGCCAGCGACCTGTTCACTCAAGAGCCAGCTACGAAAGGTGAGATACCTCAGACTGTGGATGAGGCTGTGCAAGTACATTCTTCAGATGAATGTTTACCTGGAGTCTCTGAGGAAGTATGGAACAAGTTCAAAGACCTCCAGAAGCTAAAGGATAAACAGAGGCAAGAGGACTCCTCAATAAAACGAAAAAGAAAGCGAAGAGCAAAGAAAAGAAAACGTTCTGACCCTGCAACACAGAAGGACTCGAACGAAACTGACAAAGTGACTGCACAAGAGAAACACGTGGATGGATTGAAACATTTCTTTGGCATTAATGACAGATTCGAGCCTCCAGCCTGTAGCAGGCCCCCACCTATGTCTGGACTAGAAAAGACCATAGACACTGCTATAGCTGCGGGGGACTTTGAAAGGGCTGAAGAACTGAGTGACAAGTTGGCCACTCGAGATTTGGCTGTAAGAATTAAAGATGCGGTTGATTGTCGTGACTACGTGGAAGCCCAGAAGAAAATCGAGGCCTCTAAGGCAGAGAAACGCAGGAAGAATCTTGCTTGGGGTTTTGAAGCAAAGAAAAGATGGGAAACCAAAAGTAACATGGGCTATATGTGAGCAGTTTTGTAATAAATCAGGTCTGTCAAAATTCATAGGTCTGTTTTTTTTTAAAATAATCTACAGTATGATATTAAAATTCTCATTTGTCTGTCCACTCAGCATCCTTGCATCGTGAAGCAGCATAGCCAAATGTTTTGGTAATAGCAGCAGTTACAGATTGGCTCAAGACAAATGAAGCAGTGATTAGACCCTAATACACTTCATGGTTGGGGACTTGCCACTTTCATCTAATGGAAATCTCTTATGTTAGGCTACCTACCCAAGCAATATGACAAACAATGTTTAATTGAGTCAGAATATTAAATTAAATGTGTAAGTCGTTATACAAAAGTATGCAAGTTGTTATTCTTTTACATATCTCTCTCTCTCTCGCACACGCGCACACACACACACACCATTAGAGTGTAATTGTATCATGTTCATCTTTATCAAAGCACTGGATTTAAAGATTTTGTTGGGGTCTTTTTTATTTCTTTAGTTTTATGTTTATTTGATAGGACAGTGTGAGAGGTGGACAGGAAGCAAATTGGGAGAGAGATGGGGAGGGGTCGGCAAAGGACTCGGGCCGGGAATCGAACCCTGGCCGGGAATCGAACCCTGGCCAGCCACATGGCAAGCGAGTGCCCTACTGATTGGCCACGGCAGGGCCCAAATCACTGAATTTATATAACAGCAATACCAATACTGAGTCACAAAATAATGTTATAGGCCTAACTGGTTGTGCGTTTTGTAGGGTCAAAGACGTGCAAAATGGCATTGTCATTCAGTGTAACAGATGCCTTCTGCTGACTGTAACTGGAAAAAAAACATGACTCTTTTTATGTGTTTTCATGAAAGCCTCGGCTGTCATCCATTCACTTGAAACAATTTAAAAATCACGTTTTTTTTGCAGTTACAGTCGGCGGAAGGTGTCCGTAACACTGAATGATGAAGACGTCTTTGACCCTGTAGCAGCTTATAATATTCAACCCTTTAGTGGAATTTCTGAATTTCTGCCATGTCTCTCCCTTCCCAGCTGAAGTCCCAAGGCTATGTTGCTAAAATGTATATTATGTTTAAAACAAATAAGGCATTCTGTTCATCCACCGGTCACCACATGAATTTTGAGCAAAGAGTAATCAAATTGTGACAAACCGGGACATAGCCACTCACAAAGAGACCTGTAGGCCTACAATACCCCTCACAGGCATTGCACAATGGAGCCTTGTGATGCACGGCTCAACGTCAACGATGATCAACGTTTTTAATCAGTAGCCTATGTCACTAAAAACATTAATCTAAGGTTATTCTATCATTTGCTATCTGGATGTTGAATGGGGAAAAGTCCCCAAAGAGTCGCTTTTCACTGGTTGGCAGTGGGAAAATGTCATGGGGTTCGTTCGTGACGAAGCAGTGATGCTTTTGCTATGGAGCATGCACACACACTTTGCCAGTTTGATGCATCAAACTAGCAAAGTACCATAGAGGTAGAACATAAGACTAGAGGTGACCCCACCCCCCTTTTCATGGCAATCTGTGGCAGCCATTTTTGGGGGTAGACATGAGAAATGGAAATGAATGGAGGAGGCTCACCTCTGTCAAAAAATGGCTAAATAGTGTGGAAAAAGTCCATCAACACACTGTACAAGGACAATAGTTTAATTGTGTTGCTAAATATCTACATAATTAATATAATTTGATTTTTAAATGTATTTCATCGACTCGTATGATTTCAGTAGATATTCAGCCCGACATTTCAAATGTAGTCTTTGATTAATGTGTTTTTACGAATTGCCATGTCACCTCTAGTCTAATGTTCTATGTCTAGGCCTACGTATGCAAAGTGCCCACGCGCGCGTCATAGCAAAAGCATCACTGCATCACATGTATACAGATCATCACAGATACCTCTTAATGTATGTCCTCTACAAGTCTTCTGTTGTCCAGTCTTGCACTTTAAATGTCTCTATGAGCACTGTCTATGTCCATACTGTCTTAAGTCCATGTATAAGTACTGTCTATGTCTATACTGTCTATGTCCTTACCTAGATTAGTCTATGTCTAATGGGAAAGCAAGAAATGTAATTTCAAATTCTTTGTATGACCAGTGCATGTAAAGAAATTGACAATAAAACCTACTTGACTTGACTTGACTTGACTTGATGTACAGCGCTGCCAGTTAGTATTGGCACCCCTTAATTTTATTTACAAAATGTGCAATATATCCAGAAATAAATGGAAATATAAACAACTTTTACCAACAGGATCTTTTAATTGAAGGTCCAAAGATATTTAGAATAGCAAAGTCTTTTTTTCCAAATGCATTTTGTAATTTCAAGTAAAAACATGAAAAAGTGCATGTCCATGAATATTGGCACCCCTCCTTAACGGATTGGTCTCACACCATTAGACAGCAAAAGCAGCCTCCAAATCATTTGGTATTTGTCAACGAGCTTCTTGCACTTCTCTAGTGGCATTTTGAATTGTGCATTTGGATGTGTGCTTTAGGTCTTTGTCTTGCTGGAGTGAACATGATCTGCACCTCAAATCAAGTGTTCTTGCACATGGTTACACATTTTCCTGTAAATGATGATACCTGTGATGCCTGTCATGATACCTGTGATATGGTCAAAGCCTCCAATACCTAATGCATCAATGGGGCAACATAATATTATAGATCTGACACCATGCTTGATTTTTTGGTAGGGTGTCCTTTTCCTCAGAAGACTTTCTTGCAGAATATGCAAACATGCTGTACTATTGCTTCATCTGACCTTAGAACATTCATAAAAGGGCTGTGCTTTCCCTGTATTCTCTTATACAGACTTCAGATGCTCCCTTTTATGACTTTCATGAAGCAATGTGGTCTGCCTTTGCCTCCAACCAAAAACCAATACTTTGTGTAGTGTTTAACTTGTGAGGATTATTGAAAAAAAAATCCCAAAACAGTTCAAAGTTGACCTTCAGGTCTGTAGATGTTAGACCCTGTGTTTTGTCATTATTTGCACCGACTTCTACAGACTTCTATCATAATTTCTTCCCTTAACCCCACATCCAAGGATGTTCTTTACAGCTCCCTGTTTGGCAGATTTCTGAATAACACAACACAGTGTTGGAAATGGTTTACTAGGGTCTTTTGAGATGACCTTTTATTATTTGGAGGTCTTGTTTTTGCAAATAATTGTATTTCTGGTGTTCTCAGGCAGCCCCTCTGTCTTCACATTTGTCAAAGACGCACAATATGTAATAGGTGGCTATTTGAAACACAAATATTTTAAAAATCCTGGCCTAATTCATGTCCTATGGGCAAAAGCAATTTGTCAAAGGTAATTCCCATTTGTTATCTACCATATTTAAGTCAAATTAGGTTTCCACAATGGTATCCAGTAAAGGGTGCCAATACCACTGATTCTAGGAGCTTTACCTTCTTCATTTTTTTCCCTCTCATAGTTTAGTATTCATTGCTGTTGATAATTTTTAGACCTTAATTTTTAGACCTTTTAATTTTTTGACCTTGTTATTTGTTGTCTGGAGATATGTCCCATAATGTGCTTAAGCTTCAAGGGTGCCAATACTAACTGGCGGCACTGTAAGTTGATGAAACTTAAAAAGTACCCGGGTGGCCGTTCATGAGTATGACCATGACATTGCACACTGCACTGACTAGCACATTTAGGCAGGCGTATGACCATGACATTTCACACTGCACTGTAGTGGTGTAGGCCTACTTAGGGTTGCCCAGCCTGGATTCAAATTTCAGACAGGCTTGTTGGCATGATAGTCAGAACGCGCCCATAACCTGGTGATGGTCATCACTTATACTGCCATTCCCTCTAGAAAGCAGACCCTTAGCCCTACGCATCACCCACTCAGGGTGTTCTTTGCATAACTGCCACCATACTCTCCAGGTTGAGATCCATGCTTCCATGCATGGCTCACCCATAACTGGAGTCCGTCACACCACATCACCTGGCTATCTGGGGAATGCCTGTGGTTCACACAGCTGGGCCAACCGTATCTCACTCAATGTCGTGGTGTCACCACGATATTAATCTATAACAGACTTATAAACTGTATCCAAAGCACTCTCCTTTGAGTCAAGGTAGTTGAAGTATTAAAAACCCTTTATTTTACATCGGGGTAAACATTAAAACGCTAACTGGTTTCAGCCGTCTGGCCCGGCCTGATGAAGGCCAGACAGCTGAAACCGGTCGGCGTTTTTAACATGTTTACCCTGATGTAAAATAAAGGGTTTTAATACTTCAACTACCTTGACTCAAAGGAGAGTGCTTTGGATACAGTTCATAAGTCTGTCAAGCCCTAAAGGGAATAACCAGATGCACCC
>NC_085875.1:20215246-20230246 GCF_034702125.1 Engraulis encrasicolus
GAGCTGTATGATTTTTATTGAACATGTCTTATAAGTCAAAAGGCACAGAGGTGGCTGGAAGCTCAAGCAGTCTTCAGTCTGTTCATTTAGGTTTGTTGGGTGCTCTTGGATATCGGGGATCAGTTCATGTAGAGAGAAGAGTTCATCCAGGCACTCCAAAATAAGGTGTCCAAACGGGAAGTTACATTAAAAAGCCTTTAATGGTACTGGGCTGGGGTTACATTAAAAAGCCGACATGTTTCGACCTCACCAGGTCTTCATCAGGGCGAACCTAGCCTTTGAACCTTTGGAGTGCCTGGATGAACTCTTCTCTCTACATGTCTTATAAGTCACTTGTACTGGTGGTTAGGCATGTTAGTGGCTTCTTTGTGGCACACCATACAATTCAATACAATTCAACATGTAGGCCTATTTAAATACACAGTATCACAACTATGAGGTTGAATTCAAAGCACTTTCAAAATACACATAGGCCTATACACACACACGCACACAGATTCCCATGACAAATTAATGTTTCAAAAACTTGTTTTACTCTTTCATGAGTATACCCTTGTGAGGATGTGTTGTGACAATGTGATTAAACTACAAAGGACTGGATTGCAGAGGAGGGACAAAGGGGTCTGTTGTGCTGTGAAAGGGGGCCCAGACTTGGGTCCTCATTAAATGTGTTGAGAGGGGGGGGCTGTCTGTCATATAATTTGTCCCGGGCCCAGTCAAAGCTGTCAATGGCCCTGCATTAAAACTACAAATGACTGCTGTCTGCAACACGTATAGCAGCAGCCAATGACTCATGAATGTCTATTTTTGGAGGGTCGTAATTATCCCTGGGATCATCATGTGCAAACACAGAGAGCTATCATTAAACACGAGCCGTGGAAATTTCCCCTAATTTCTCATTGGTAATGTAGTGTTTTTTTGCTGAAACGCCAAGCCATTTAAATGAGTCAGAAGACTGACACGCATACATCTCCTCTTAATGGCCAGCGAGCAGGGAAATCATCACTTCACAGCAATATCGTGGCGCTTTATCTATTGTTGTGCTACTCATTACTGACACTGTGATAATTCGCTGGCTTCATTTAGCCCCGTGAAGTCGGAGGACTTCATCTTCATTAAAATGTCCTGAAGAGGGTAAAAAGGGCAATGAGGAGAGGCAAGATGAGCAAATCCGTCAAGAGATTGTCATTTTCTTGTTTTTTTTCTCCCCTCCCTCTCTTTTCGCAAATGTCAATCCGATTCACACCAAACCCAAATATCAAATTTCACTTTTCTGAGAGTGAGAAAGTGTTGACCGTTGGCAAGACTATTTCACAAGATGGTCCTTTTGAAGTGGTTTGATTGTCTTTCACTCAATGCTTTATGCTGATAATGAGGACTGTCTTCATAATAATAATAATATAATAATAATAATAATAATAATAATAATAATAATAATAATAATGATAATGATAATAATACTTTTTTTTTATTTAACCTTTCTTTAACCAGGAAGTGGTCTCCTCGTCTGCCAATGCTCCTCCTCCTCCTGCTACTACTATTACCACTACTACTACTAGCCTACTGTGATGATGATGATGATGATGATGATGATGATGATGATGATGATGATGATGATGATGATGATGATGATTAGTAGGCCTAGTAGTAGTAGTAGTAGTGGCACCACAGTAGTATGTTTTTGGTTACTCTCTACTCATATATTCCAAATGTTCTCTCTATTCGCTTTATTATGCTTGAATGAAAGAAACGTTTGGGGAGCCAGTCAGTCAGTCCCACTTCATATACTCCATTCATTGCCTTCATGTAAGACAACCAGGCTGTACAGTAAAAAAAAAAAAAATCTAGTGCTAGTTCAACACTAACACATTTATTTAAATGTATTTGGTCCCAGAGTACTCTCTAAGTGTTGAATTAACGCTGCATATGTCACTGTGTGCGCTATCTTTCCGCTTTTTGTTCTCCAAATGGGCACCAAGGGATGGGTGCAGAAACGTCTCACAGAAAGCAGAAAATGAATGCTGTTTTTTATGATCCTTTTCACAAAAGCCATATTTCCTAACACCATTCCCACCACTACCAGTCTCAGAGCTACGACACGATGGTAAAAACAAAAAAATGTGCCCTGGTGACTTAAAATCACAAGAATGTATTCCTTTCCTCTCTCACATTCTCTCTGTTTTCCGAATCAAACAAAAGCCATTTTCTCTACACCGCATTCCACATTATTACGCAACTGACATTTTTCGCTGTTTCCCCAAATAATCAATACAAATGACAGTCGTCATAATTTTCAAGTCATCAGCCATTAGAGTACAATTAAAACGTTTTTGAATGAACCTTCCAAAGATAACGGTATTTTTTAAAATAATAAAAAACTTAAAATGCTCTGTTCCACATTATTACGCAAAGTAGTTTTGTAGTGTTCAAATACAAATTTCTTTCTTTGTTTCCCATTTACATCAATACAGTTGGAATTTGGTACCTTCTAAATTACATTTCAATGTTCAATACTTGATGATAAACTCTTTGTCTTAGTAACTGGAATGCTGCATTTAACATTGAAGTCAATGACAGGGCATTGCATGGGAGTTATGGAAGCCCAGATATCCTTGATGCTTTGCTCTCAGCTGTTTTTGTTTGTTTGGTCTGGTGACCCACACTTCACTCCTCAATATACCCATAGATTTCCATGCCACGTTTAGGTGCTTTGGTGGTATCGACATTTTAACTCACCAGACATAAAACCCCATTGAAAATGAATGGGATGTTATGTCTGGTGAGTTAGAATGTCATCATCTCCAAAGCACCTAAACGTGGCATGGAAATCCACGGGTATATTGAAGAGTGAAGTGTGGGTCACCCGAGCAAACAAATAAAAACAGCTGAGAGCAAAGCATCCAGGATATCTGGGCTTCCAGAACTCCCATGCAATGCCCTGCCATTGACTTCAATGTTAAATGCAGCATTCCAGTTACAGCTTATAACAAAGTCTTGAACATTGAAATGTATTGAAGGTACCAAATGCCAACTGTTTTGATGGGGTAGATGGGGAAAAAAAGAAAGAAATTTGGATTACAACACTACAAAACTGTTTTGTGTAATTAATTGGAACAGAGCATTTTGGGCATTTTAAGTTTTTTATTATTTAAAAAAATACTGTTATCATTGGAAAATTCATTCAAAAACGTTTAAATTGTACTCTAATGGCTGATGACTTGAAAAATATGACGACTGTAATTTGTATTGATTATTTGGGAAAACTGCAAAAAATGTCATTTGCGTAATAATGTGGAACGCGGTGTAAGCATAGTCTTTTCCCTTTTGGTAAACAACATGGTAGTCATGCTTTTTTAAAACTAGGCCTGTCTTGTTGGCTGTTGTCTGTCGGGTATACTACTTGGAAGCACACACACCCCTGCATTTATCTCAGCAAGCACACCAGTCGACATCCATTTTAAAATCCTCCCTCATCTTCCTCCTCCTCACTCCTCCGCCTCTTTGCCTCTGCAGTTCGACAGCAGTGGAGAAGAGAAGTGGTGGCAAACCGCTTTCACTGATGGGATCAGGTCAGTGCCAGGGCCGAATTAATGCACAGGCTATATGGCTGAATGGGGCCCCCAGCTGATAGGGGCCCACCAATTGGCCAAATTGTGACAAGATGCAGTATTGAAAATGTATCTGCGCTGTTGAGTTGGTAGACATGTAATGCTTAATTCCTCGCATATAATTATGACATCGTCTATGTAAATACATTTGTCACAAAATTTGCCCTCCAGGGGGCCCCACAGCAACCTGTAGCCTAGGGGCCCCAAGCCATCTTAAGCCGGCCCTGGTCAGTGTGGGCCCGAAACATCCACCTCCATCCCCCCTCAAATCCTTCTCACCCTCAATTCCTTTCCCACTGAAACATGGGTATGTCAGCGAGATGAACAAGACATTATCTGACTTGTATATGTGGCCGATTTCTAATTTTACTCATCGTGAGTGGTAGAGCGGGGGCCTCCCGCGTGGTAATAGCTTTCTTCTCTCCTATGCATAAAGTAGTGGCACAGACATATAAGAGGATCAGGCCCCCTGCTGGGAATACGTGTGTGTGTGTGTGTGTGTGTGTGTGTGTGTGTGTGTGTGTGTGTGTGTGTGTGTGTGTGTGTGTGTGTGTGTGTGTGTGTGTGTGTGTGTGTGTGTGTGTGTGTGTGTGTGTGTGTGTGTGTGTGTGTGTGTGTGTGTGTGTGTGTGTGTGTGTGTGTGTGTGCATATCAGTGAAACAGAGTATTGGGAAAGCTTGCCTTCAATAGATGTTTGTGTCTGAGTCTGTGTGTCTGTGTTTGAAAGGCCAACTTGAGTGTAATTTGCGGGAAATGTACAGAATGTACCAGAGACAGTGTGTTTTATCTGTCTGTCTGTCTGTATGTCTGTCTGTCTGTCTGTCTGTCTGTCTGTCTGTCTGTCTGTCTGTCTGTCTGTCTCACTGACTGCCTGCCTGTCTGTCTCATAGACTGTCAAATAATGGTCTGTCTGTCTGTCTTACCTGTCTGTGTGTACATTGAATCACACAGTGAAAGCATGTGATACGGACAAGACAGCAATTATGTGCAAGTAGGATCTATGTAGCATTGTTCATTTTCAGTGTGCATTCCTCTGCCCTCTATATTTCAGTCAGAGCCAGTTTCTCATCCGAACAGATGGTGATACGAAATGTAAGCAGAACACTTTCTCAGTTGAGCCTCCTCCAAAAATCAGATCCACACTCCAATTACAAAAGAGATGTGCGTGTTCAAACCTTTTTTCCTTTTTTGGGGAGAGCAGTTTTGTCTCCTCTCACTTGGGTTAACCATTTGAATAAAACTACTTTGGAGCGTTTTCCACAAAAAATATTAATTTAGAGCTTTGCAAAAAGTGAATATAACCACCTTCGTAAGTCTCTCTCTCTCTCTCTCGCTCTCGCTCTCTCTCTCTCTCTTTCACTGTCAGCGTTGCCAGCCCCAAACATGCCCGTAAGAGCCGTGTTGGGGTGCTGAGTTTAATTAAAGTGTTCATTACAGTTCATACATTAGCATGGGGGCAACGCGGGAGACGCTAATTTCACCCTAAACGTGCAAACGCTTTTGGACGCGAGTGCGTGAGCTGGCTGCGAACACATCGAAACCCAGCATGGCGTGGCAGAAAATTGCCAAGATGCAAGAATGATGCCCTGAGGACTATACACTGAAGATATATAGGAAGGTAGAAGAGACATGAGGTAAAATGAAATCTTGGTTGTGAAAGGTGTTTGGAACCATGCATAGGCAACATGTCATCATGCATAGGCGTATCTATGACACGCTGATTTGAACCCACTATCGCGTGTCTCCAATACGCATTTCCAAGTTAAAGCGTGCTCCAGTCGACCAGTCATTAGAAGAATCATTATAACAACACTGACAACAAATGTCTCTCAGTGAGATTTTTTTTTGCTTTCAAACATACTGGTAATGTACCATCAACTAGGGATTGAAAAATGAATGCATTTGTGGTTTTCTTGATCAGAATGATGACTGAAAAGATTGTGATAGTGATAGTGATTCACAGGTATGTAGATAGATAGATAGATAGATAGATAGATAGATAGATAGATAGATAGATAGATAGATAGATAGATAGATAGATAGATAGATAGATAGATAGATAGATAGATAGATAGATAGATAGATAGATAGATAGATAGATAGATAGATAACAGGACAGATGGACACACACACACATACACACACAGACAGACAGACAGACAGACAGACAGACAGACACACACACACACACACACACACACACACGCACACACGCACACACGCACACACGCACACACGCGCACACACACACACACACACACACACACACACACACACACACACAGTAGGGCCAATGCAGACAAAATCATCCTGTGATATGTGATGTAACTTTGCTCTCAAATTGAACATAACAATAACACGCATGATTGATTGGATTGCTGGATCAATGTAGGGATGGACACTGAAGACCAATGTTCACATACAGTGCTAAAGACTTTCCAAGGTTACTTGAAGGCACTACATCTAACCCTTTGATACTCACAGAAGAAAATACACACATACGGTCAGGGCAGCTGACAGCTTTGACCAGGCCCGGGACAAAATTATCTGAAAGGGCCCCCTCTCAATATATACAATGTAATAGGGTACCAATTCTGGGCCCCCTCTCTTCATGGGCCTTGGACAACTGACCCATTTACCTCCCCTTGTCAGCTTACCTGCATATGCATGTAACTCTCCAACACCTCTCTATTGCATCAGGGCCGATTTCTCTGCTGTTGTTTTGATTCGTAGGGGTCTTACACACCAGGAACCGGCTCCGCGCCGCCCTGCATTTGGAAAATAGAACTCGAGCGTATTTTTCACGCCGGCGCCCGGCGGTATCTCATTCCAATGAATTGCCAAAGTAGCACGCTAGCTTTGGCTGTTGGGGGGGTTTTATGAACAGGACTGGCTGCGCACGCCGACGCTGTTAGTGTGAAAGGCAGACTAGAACACACCGGCCGAAACTTAGCAGAAAGACAGTGTCCGTCTCGCGTCTGTTCCGTTCGGCTTTGGTATGTTTGACGCCTTACACTTTGATCTGGTGTGAGGGAAGAGCTACCGATTATGCCAGTGGTCAAACGAATTTTTGTACAGCAGGTGGTTTGATTTTGTGTGTGTGTGTGTGTGTGTGTGTGTGTGTGTGTGTGTGTGTGTGTGTGTGTGTGTGTGTGTGTGTGTGTGTGTGTGTGTGTGTGTGTGTGTGTGTGTGTGTGTGTGTGTGTTTGGATTTGGATTTGGAGTGGTAGAGAACCAAGAAGGCAACCTTTATCATAGCTTTTCAGGGCCATTGCAGTGTTCAGGGCCATGCCCGTGTGTGTCCAGGAGGAGGAAGGCTGCCAACAATCCCTTCTGATGACATGTGTGGACTGGAAGGGCAATTGTATGAGAAAACCAAGGTGACAATTCTCTTGTGCCTTTGTCTACTTCAAACACGGTGTGAGGTGACGTGAAATAAAAGAGAGAGAGAGAAAGAATGAGTGTGTTTGTGAGGAGCAAAAAGATAAGATTTTGTCCTTGAGATATGGTTTGCGAGTAGAAAAAGAATCTGCTCTTCAAACGGGCAGACCTAGCCTATTTTTTTTCTTACCTCAGATAATGTATGGTAACTGCATTCATTCCTGGCTGAATGCTGCTTTCTGGACATCTTTTTTTATGTTCACAGTCAATACGGGCGATAAAGAGATTCATTTCATCCAATGCTGTCCCCCGCTCATCTGAATTCCCCCCTCTTTAATCAGCCCCCGCTCGTGACCCCCCCTCTTTTCGTTGTCAACTTTTCAGACGCAACGCGAGGTGAATTCAGTCGAGTTCCGCTCAGCTCCACTCGGCTTTCTCAAATTATCCGGAAAATCTGAGATGAAATAGTTCAACCGCTCGCTGTATAGCGTGCAGTCCCATACCATAGGCCTACATATCCACAACCCTCTTATCTTTGATGGGGGCTGGATTCAAGCAGAATTGTAAGTATCACGTAGTAGCATCACGACATTCAGAAAAGATCCACACACAATGTAGTACACAGCTCACCATTCTGTTACCTTTTCCAGTATTATGTACACTGCAACATTTCAAATGGAGAAACTGCCGGTTCAAATTGACTCCTGAGCCAACCCCAAACACACACACACACACACACATACACACACACACACACACACACACACACTCACACACACACACACACACACACACACACACACACACACACACACACACACACACACACACACACACACACACACACACACACACACACACCCTAAAAAATATTTCGAAATCATTTTCTCCAAACACATGCAAACACACAGTGTTAAGCATTTGTGTGCAATTTTTCAGAGAACATATTTTTGGAGAACATGTGAATAAACGAGCAAGTGAGTGAGTGTGAGTGTTTCCAAGCATTCTTCAGGAGAGCACCACGGGATGCGGCAGGGATATCAAGCAGCCTGCCTGCCTGCCTGCCTGCCTGCCTGCCTGCCTGCCTGCCTGCCTGCCTGCCTGCCTGGCTGTCTGGCTGCCTGGCTACCATCGCCTGCCCAGACTCACGTTCAACAGAGGGGATGCCTGCAGGGAGTGCTCAATGGTGGGGCCTCTAATATTGCATCGAGCAGAAGAAAGTGTGCATGATTCCTCTGAGAGAATATCTGACAGCTTCACAATGGCTGTGTGTGTGTGTGTGTGTGTGTGTGTGTGTGTGTGTGTGTGTGTGTGTGTGTGTGTGTGTGTGTGTGTGTGTGTGTGTGTATGTGTGGGTGTGGGTGTGGGTGTGTGTGTGTGTGTGTGTGTGTGTATGTGGGGGTGTGTGTGTGTGTTTCTGCGCGCGCGTTTGTGTGTGTGTGTGCGTGTGCACTTGAGTGTGTGTGCCCACGTGCACACGTGTGTCTGCGTGTGAGTGTGTGTGTGTGTGTGTGTGTGTGTATGTGTTATGTCTGAGATAGCTATCCTGAGCAGATAGCTCAGTAATTACCTGTCAGTTGTCCTAACCAGTAGTAAATCTGCTTTAGCACCAAATCCCTTTGCACAGAATAAACCATGACAGATTGAATGACATCGAGGTGCACTGATAGCCGCATTAACCAATCAAATTAGCCTATCATGATGAGTGAGAGTTACAGCTTGCACACATCTACTTACTTACATCTAAATGCAGCAGTGAGCAGGCACAGATGGTCCTGGAAGCAAATGTCAACAACTTCTTCTGTTGGCCTCTTCCTTAGCCAATACTGTATAGGGTATTTTACCAAATGAAAAATAGTGTTGATTGGGTGTTGCTATGGAGATGGTGCCTGGCTGTCTTTACTGCAGCTCCCAAACTTTTAAAATCTTTCTAGCTATTTAGGCTGTTTTTTTCTATTTTTCTGTGTGAAAACTGTTTTTGAGAGTCTGGTGAAGGCGGATGTGACGTCACGTCTCACACTTCCGTCTTCACTAGACTTTCAAAAACTGTATTACCTGCAAAACCGAGAAGTTTCCAAACAAGCAATGCATCTACGTCTTATGAGTGATAGTGTACCGTAATGAATAAATAAGAAAACAATTTTTGTACCTGAAAAACATTACTCATTGGAAGTCGTTTCATGGATATAACCAAACCGAATATCTTTGCCAGAGCCAAAGGGGTGAGTAGAACACGATGTTATAATGTGAAATTAAGGGTCCAATTGCAAAAAACAAACAAACAAACAAACATACATACAAACAAAAACGGGTTTCCCCTTCAATGTAAATAGAGTGAGTTAGTTCACCAACTCTGCTACGCCAGCTATTTAAAATATCTGGCTCCTACCTGCCCCAGCAATTGGGGTCCCATAAGAAGAAAAAAGAAAATACCCTCAAACTGGCTCTTTGAAATATCCCTCTCTCTCTCTCTGAAATCAAACTGACCGAGACAATGGTTATGACTTCAATAGTTTCTCGACACTGTGAAATATTGTATCCACAAAAAAATATGGAATGCTTGAGTTCAGGAATTTCAGGAATTCAGGAATTTGGAAAATGTTCTGTGACAGCTAAGAAAGGAATTCAGAAATTCAGAAAATACTCTTCAAACTTGTGACTTTCAACTTTAGCCGACCTCTTATGCTAAAAGCAGTGTATTGCACTAAAAAGTGGAATTATGCTAATCATAATAATAGTCCCTTGAAGACCACCCGGGCTATTTCGGTGCTAATGTTGTTTATCCCAGTGATGTCAGAGGGCTATTTACTAGCGGAGCAGCGGAGCTGTTGGCACCACCAGCCTGGCCTGCTCTGCTCTGCTCTCCACACTACACTCCCAAAAGAGGCTGTGCATATTTGCCATCATTTTCTCCCTGGCTCACATCTGTGTGTAGCCTCCAGCGTATTGTGAACAACAACCCCTCGCCCCACCACCACCACAACCACCACCACCCCCACCACCACCACCTTCCATCGCATGTCCACACAAACATGCAAATACTCTCTCATGCACTCACACTTGTGCGCGCGCGTGCACACACACACACACACACACACACAGCAATAATTTCTCTCTCTCTCCCTCTCTCTCCCTCTCTCTCTCTCTCTCTCTCTCTCACTCACACACACACACACACACACACCCCTCACGCTCTCTCTCTCTCTCTCTCTCACACACACACACACACACACACACACACACACACACACACACACACACACACACACACACACACACACACACACACACACACACACAGCCGCCCCTATATCAAATCCCACAATGCATTGCCAAAATGTGCCTCTAAAGATGCCCCCCTGTGATGTTCCAGTTTAGAGATGTTATTTTGATTCCCTAACCTCCCCCCCCCTACACCTCCACTACTCACCATCCAGCACTCCCCATCCCATCACCCCTTTCTCGCCTTCCCTCCTTTTTTCCATTTAAATGGCTTACGCTCCTGCTGTTTGCCAGTGGAGATGATGTTATTTCAGACCACGTCTTCTTTTTTCCCTACCTCTTTTTTTCTTCTTTCTTTTTTCCATTTCGTTTCCCGGCTCCTTGTGTGTGTGTGTGCGTGTGTGTGTGTGTGTGTGTGTGTGTGTGTGCGTGCGTGCGTGCGTGCGTGCGTGCGTGCGTGCGTGTGTGTGTGCACTCGTGCTGCGTGCTAGTTTGACTGTCCCGCAGGCTAGCGGCGGCCAACTGAGGAGTTGCTGG
Organism: Engraulis encrasicolus; assembly: GCF_034702125.1. Classification (NCBI taxonomy): domain Eukaryota; kingdom Metazoa; phylum Chordata; class Actinopteri; order Clupeiformes; family Engraulidae; genus Engraulis; species Engraulis encrasicolus. The sequence continues at coordinate 20,225,995 of NC_085875.1, forward strand.
ATTCCGTTGGATGGGGGCATGTGGAGATATGCGGAGCATCTGGGGCTAAGCAGTGTGCAGATGGGGGGGGGGGGAGCGAGGGGGGCACGGGTCGGAGGTATTGAGGGAAAGTGGAGGAGTGAGAGATCAATGGAGAGAGGGAGGGAAGTAGAGGGGGCAAACAGAGGTATAGAGCTGGAGATGGGGGGCACAGAGGTGGTCAGGGAGAGGAGTGATAAGAGAGATGGAGATGAAATGGAGGTAAGGAGGTAGTGACTAAGTGAGGGAGGGCGAGAGATAGAGATATAAGGGGTAATACGTAAGTACACTCTCAGAAATGACACAAAATGGGTTTGCTCAGGGACAATGCATTTGAATGTGTATTCAGTGACAACATTTTGTGTCAATTGATAGATGTATGATATGTGTGTAAGAAAGGGCTTATAACAGTGTAATAATAACAAGGAATCAATGAAATAGAATAAAAAAACAGTTTATTGAGTCAATTTCAAGCCACATTCCTGGTTTGCGATGAGTATTTAACTATGTTGTACATTCAAAATACATTTAAAATAAGAATTATTAATGTTTATAACAAAAACTGTGTCAGACACAGGATTTTAACTGAATAATACACATGTTGTGTCACATTCTACACACACTATGCGTTAAAATCACAAAAAATGACACATTAATTCTTAGAGTGAGATAGGTAGAGGACAATAGAGAAATGGGAAGGGAGATTTCTTTGTTTTTGACATCTGGTTGAATTGAGTGTCCGGCTTAAGCATGTGTAATGGGGTTAAGTGCGATCTTTAGCCGCTAATAAAGACGTGCCGACAGTCTGATCAATTACCGGGGAGTGTGTGTGTGTTTGTGTGTGTGTGTGTTTGTGTGTGTGTGTGTGTGAGAGTGTGTGTGTGTGTGTGTGTGTGTGTGTGTGTGTGTGTGTGTGTGTGTGTGTGTGTGTGTGTGTGTGTGTGTGGTGGATGGATTTCTGGATTAGGTGGGCCCTTTCAGTTGAGGAGGACTTTGACGCTGCGGTATCGTCACTGTCATCTTTTGGAGAGGGGATCTACTCTGTATTAACAATGTAATTGCATTACATGGAAGACTATAGGGGCACAATAGACAATGCTTTGTGTGTGTGAGTGTGCGTGCGTGCGTGTGTGTGTGTGGGTGTGTGTGGGTGTGTGTAGGTAGGAAAACGGAAGATCACCTCAACTCAGGGGTGCCGTTCAGGGGGGTAAAGTGTGACAGAGTCACCAGAGCCCCATGTTTATAGGGGGCCCACACACAGGCGGATTTATGAAGATATATGGCTGGGGGGTCCATTGGAGCTGATGGTATATAGGGCCCAAAATTTGCTGCTACGCCCCTGCCTCAACTTAGTAGACGAGTAGATGGCTAATTGTCTTATTGTTGATCTAGTGTGTGTTGACAACACATTGATGTGAAAACTGTTTGTGAATGTTACACTAAAGTTTAGAAATATATTGCCAAGTAGACATCCATAATACTAGGCTATTTGCCCTATACTATTTTGCTCTTTAGCAAGCAATACTGCTTACAGTGAAAATCTTGTTTTGATGGATTGCCAAAGTAAAAATATTGCTGGACAAATAAAATCCCAAGCAATATAAGCCGATGCAAGCAGGTTAAAAATACAATGGCCATGTGTGACATTTTTTTCCACACATTGTGCACGCTTGTGATAAATAGCCTATCTAGAGATATGTAAATGTGACTATGAAGTGACATTCTAAATGCAAGTCGTGCAGTATGAAAAACTATTGTTAGACTTATCCCCTATGAAATGTATGTATCGTTGTACAATATGGAAAGATATCACATTCAGCGATAGCCACTGCCTTTGGGAGTCTGTCTGTCTGTCTGTCTGTCTGTCTGTCTGTCTGTCTGTCTGTCTCTCTCTCTCTCTCTCTGTCTGTCTGTGACTTGTGAAATCCAGAATACAAATGGAGTTCTTATTTTACAGTTCTACAAAGGCTATTGATGTATTCGAAAGTGTTTGGTGTTATGGCAATGCCATTTGCTCTGTTGTAAACAATGAATTGGTGTTGTCACAATGGTTATCATGAATAACCTTGTTTTTTTAATACTTTTTATTTTGGAATACTTTTAAACCTCCTGTAAGATAACTCATTGTTTTATAATAAAGTATTCCTAAAAATCAATCATGTCTGTCTGTCTGTCTGTCTGTCTGTCTGTGTCTCTCTCTCTCTCTCTCTCTCTCTCTCTCTCTCTCTCTCTCTCTCTCTCTCTCTCTCTCTCTCTCTCTCTCTCTGTGTGCATGACTACGACCACCAGCTTTATGTGTTTGTAAGCTTTGGCATTGCTGTCCATCTTCCTTGTCTTCCTATTAAGAAAGCATTCTCTAGGAAGAAAGCACCACCACCACTACCAAGAGCACAATCATAACAATAAGGCCCACTCCATCTCTGTTTCTCTCTCCCACCTCACCTCTCACCTTTTCCCACTCCATGTCCTTTTCTCCACTAACATATGCGTTGACCTATGCTTGCGTGCCTTAGTCATTATTTCCTGAATGGCTACTGAGTTGTGGAGAGTCTGAGGAAACGGGAGAATTCTGGGCCACTGATATGCAGAGTAAAAAAGCAGTGTTAATTCAACAGGCAGAGTCGCTGTAACATCAACATGTTATCATCATCATATGTATAGAGTACTCCCTAAGTGTTGAATTAACACAGCATTTTTTACTGTGTGTACATATTAAATAGGCCTTTTGCCTTTCCATGTTGAATATAAGAAATATTAACATTTAAAGATGTTTCACAGATTAGGCCTACAGATCACCGATAGTTCATGCATAATTTTTTATTACACATGAAAATTCTTACTGCCATTGGGGCCTGCAGTGAATTTGTCGGCAAGACTTTTTAAAAAATCACTCTGGATGTGCTCTATGGTCTACATGATATGTAAGTAAAAATACACAGCATGAAGAATTTCACTCATAAGTAATGGTTGCTTCATGGTCCTATAATAAACACTAACTGTGGTCTACATGAGATGTAAGCAGAAAATACATTGCATGAAGAATTTCTGTTATAAGTTATGGTTGCTTTATGGTCCTCCCATAATAAACACTAGCAGCAGACTCTGTAGTCCTCTGTAATCATAACGGGAGCTGGTGCAATATCTCAGTCAGACTATGCGACTTCACTCAATCATGTGAAGCATGGCTTGCACACACATCTCCATTGTAATCGCATTAATCTTGAAAAATCACTGCCAGTGGCATTGGACTACTCTATTAGGACCACAGTCATATTGATTATCCGGCTCTGTTAGCATGAATTATTCCCAATTTGTCTTCTTTTTTCTTCAAATTTGCCGTGACCCTATCTGATCCAGCATTTCATGAACTCGTCTGTCAGTTCAAGTGTTAAAAGTTTAATCTGGAGATGTCTTAGCTTGAGCGTGTGAGTGAGATAACATGTTATGCATTATAAAGCCATTGTCATTTCACCTGACTTGGCTTAATTCGCAAAAAGCTCTTTAAAAATGCCTGTGATGCATATCCACAAGACCTTTCTCCACAATTGAAACTAATGTCTCGTACATATCTTAACCTAGGCTACATTAATGTGTAATACTTTCTCGTTATCGTCTACCATTATCTCCATGCTAGGAGACATTCCAAAAGGCTGATATGCTGTCCGTAAGATACACATCACTATGCACTCTCCATCGATAGTCACTCTGTCCCACTCCCCTGTTTGGAAACCTTGGAATCTACATTGACCCTGCACTCTCTTTCAAGTCACTCATAAACCACATCACCAAAACATCTTTTTTTCCCACCTCTGTATGCGCACGCCTTGGACACAATCTTTCACCCACAGCTGCTGAAACCCTTATCCATGCTTTCATCACCTCCAGACTCAACTGCTGCAACTGCATCCTGTATGGCCTCCCCTCAAATGTTCTTCAAAAACTGCAATATGTTCCACGATTCTGCTTGTGGCTGCAGCCATAAAGGCTGCTAAGATTTGCCTCTTTGAAGTAAGTTTTCCATTTGCACTTTTCATAACATTTCATTTTTTTGCACAAATGAAGATTATTATTATTATTATTGTATATTAAATATTGCACATTCAGGAGTATTATGATTAGCTAGATGATGTTTTATTATGAACAAGATTTTATGTTGAATGTGAAATGTACTCAACTTCCCATGATGCCTTGTGGATGATGTCATGTCCTGTTTGAAAGCCATGAATGGCTACTA
>NC_085875.1:20242746-20267746 GCF_034702125.1 Engraulis encrasicolus
ATTCGAGAAGCTGAGATAGTTGGATTTAATGCGCCATATGGGGCAAGATCGCTGGCCGTGGTGCTGAAGTACTACCATGGCAGAGAAATGTCTATGCGGTAGATATTCTCCAGCTCGGCAGTATGGAGCGAGACTGAGATCTTGGGCAGTATCTGCGCCTGCAGATATGTGCGAGCTCTGAGAGGACACCAGCCGATGACCGTCAGACAGCAAAGGAGTAAGGTGAACTGGAGAGATAGGCTGGAGAGCTAAGGTAGGACACCTGATGAATCGACCGAACAGTGACGGAAGGGAGGAGGCTGTTTTTCCATAGGCAAATTAAGACTTATCAAAGTTGTATGCTAATAGAAACATTAAAGCAGTAGTCTGCCATGCACAAAGAGCTGCATTTGAACATGAATGTGAGGGTACCATTTTTATACTTGCATCTCTTGCAAATATGTTGTCAGTAAGATTCAAAATTCTTGGACATACTGTACATATATAGGCCGCATATATAATATATAACTTATATATATACATATATAACTGCCGCATAACACACATCACATGAAAAAACATACAGACATAAAGTGCCAACATAAAGATGAATAAAGTTCATACTTAAAGTACATATAGTGCGCCCTCCTACATCCATACATGGCATTTCAAGAATGGTAGTTGTAAACGACTAGAGTTCAAAAGGACACTGAAATAAAGGAGAACTTATACACTGGACCATGACCAATGAGTAACATTTTAAATGAACATGAAGGGACCATTTCTACGCTTGTACTTGTGCGAAAGAAAGAAGTAAAAACAAAAAACTTTAATTCTGAAGTAATAATGGAAACATTAACAGTTGACCAGACCGGAGAGTAACATTTGGATTCGTGGATCTCCCAATTTCATGCTGCTGGTTACCTGGTCTACCCCACAGTTGCCTCTATTTTCTGGTCAATAGTTTCCTGTCAGTACCGGTCATGGGCCAATTGTGCCAAATATGCAATTATTCTCCATAGTAATTAGGCCAGCAGTACACCCGTGAGTCGATGCCTTCGATCGATCACAGAACTATTGATCCTGTTCACCTGGCATTTAATTCCTGCGCGAATCGTGTGTATTGCACGCACACACACACACACACACACACACACACACACACACACACACACACACACACACACACACACACACTGTAAATGCATATGTACACACACACACACACACACACACACACACACACACACACACACACACACACACACACACACACACACACACAATGTAAATGCATATGTACACACATGCAAACACACAAACACACACACACACACACATACACACACACACACACACACACACACATACACGCACACATACAGTAAACGTGCACACACACACACACACACACACACACACACACACACACACACACACACACACACACACACACACACACACACACACACACACACACACACACACACCGAGGAAAGGACAGAAAAAGGTAAGTAGAAAAAAATATATAAATAAATAAAAAGTGTATAATTTACACAAATGAGGAGGTCAGTAACTCATTACAATTCAGGGGGCATGCGTCACCCCACCCCCAAGTTTACTGTAACCTTAATTAGTCTGACATTTGATCAGACCAAATGTTGTGATCCCGGTCATAGTGCATTACGGGTTTTCCTTTTTTTAAATGTTTCCTTGCTTTTTTTTTTCTTTTCCCCAAAGCTGCTGCCTGGTGATTGTGGTTGTGCATCAGAGACTAGCTCAGCAGTTTTTTTTCAGCCTGTTTCTGGAGTTAATGACCTCTACGCTGGTGGCATTTAAAGAGTTTTGCGAATTATCAGAGAGCTCGCATAAAGGTACGTGTGTGCATACGTGCGTGCATGCATGCATGTATGCACCTAACGTGCATGCGTGTGTTTGAGCGCACTCATATGAGTATATGCATGTGTGAGTGCATGAGTGAGTACATGTGCCTGTGTGTTGGTAATAGGTTTTTTTCTCTCCAGACGTCAGAGGGGTTTCAATTAGGAGACATTTTTTGGACTTCATTCCTAGCTCATCTTCACCACTCTTGAGCATGACCGTGTGCATGATGAATTCACTCAGCGGGTGACACGACACACCAATTTTATGAGCTCTAAGGGGCGCAGTTTTTTAAAAAAGATCTTTAAACAATGTGGCTTGATCACAGTGACAACTCGCCAAAAGTGTGTTTGTGTGTGTGTGCGCGCGCCAGAGAGAGAGAGAGAGAGAGAGAGAGAGAGAGAGAGAGAGAGAGAGAGAGAGAGAGAGAGAGAGAGAGAGAGAGCAAGGGCGGAGCTATAGGGGGAGTGAGTAGGGCAATTGCCCAGGGGCCCTCCTGTATTGGTGGTGGGGGCCCTATTGGGATCTTTGCAGGCCTCATGGGGGCCCTATCAGTGTCTTGCACTGGGGCCCTGTGTACAATTGTTCCGCCACTGTGTGTGTGTGTGAGAGAGAGAGAGAGAGAGAGAGAGAGAGAGAGAGAGAGAGAGAGAGAGAGAGAGAGAGAGAATATGCGAGTGTGAGCCATTTGGCCCTGGTTGGGTCGGTCATGCCTCGTAACAAGATTTCATGGCCGTAATGAGGTCATTACAATCTGCTGCTCCCAGGAGACTCCAACTCTGCATCACTCCTTTCTCAAGGGTTCTAGGTTCTCCCTCTCTCTCTCTCTCTCTTTCTCTCTCTCTCTCTCTCTCTCTCACACACACACACACACACACACTTTCTCACACACACACATCTCTCTCTCTCACACACACACACACACACACACACACACACACACACACACACACACACACACACACACACACACACACACACACACACACACACACACACACACACACACACACACACAAATGCAGCATCTGCAACCATGGAGATTAGACTTCACAACCAGACCCGAAAATATTGCCACAACGGCTTTCCTTATGTATTTCCAATACTGTGACGCATTCCCCCATGTTAGTTCCCAAGGTCAGAGGTTCAATCTTGAACAGGACTCAATCATAGCATGAAGAACACCCTCTGAGCTCTCTCAATTGGCATGGATGATCCTTAAATCAATTAACGGATGGCCTGCTTTTCAATTGAGTCCCCGCTTGGTTTTGATTTGTCACGATTCGTCGGTGACGAGGCACGATGGCATTGGCTGACATCAGAATTCCTCTTGACGGGGTTGCCGGGGCAATGCCTCTGACCGCGTGCGTCAACTGCGAATCAGTCGCACGGTCCACTGGTCGAAGCCGTCTTAATTGCCGCAGATTTACTTGTCAGGTGCTTCATATAATTGGCCACTTGTAGTTGCCATCCTCCCTCCCTCCCAAAGTAAATCCTTTCATCATCAACATGGCTACTTAGAAAGGAACAGGCACTGGCTTGGCAAAAATGGCACATTGAAAAGAAAATGACGATGATCCTGTTTTTTTATCTCTCTCTTTATCTTATCTTTATCTTTTTTATCTCCGCCCAGTAACAGCATCACTTCCTCCCACCATCACCATGAGTATATCTAATGGCTTTACAAACATGGCACTGAAAATTGACCTTTTTAGATGAGTCTGTCATGCCCCGACCTGCCATGCCCCAACCTGCCAGGAGATGTCGCCAGCTTGCATCAGTCCCTGGCAATCGGCCTGGGAAACCCCAGCCGTCCATGCTGGCTCCTGCCCCTGCCAAGCACCCTGGGAGACCCCGTGGCAGGTGATCAGGGGTATCACCTGCAGCTCATCAAACTCTTCCAGTCCATTGTGAAGTCTCCATTTAAGTCCTTGTCATTTGCTCTCCGTTGCTCGGTCATGAACATTCCGTGCAGACACTCTGAACCCTGCTGCTCTGCCTCTGAGAATTCCTGCCTTGAACTTTGCTGAGAAAAAACCACAGTGGTCGTAAGATTACCCCTTTTTGTTTGTTTGGACTTTGAAAGACTTTTATGTTTTGTATTCTAAGAAGAAAAGAAAAGAGAAACTTTACGTTACTTACCTTCATCCTGTGTTTGCTCTAATGACCTGAAAAGAAGATTTCTAAGTTGCCTTAATACTCACCTGTGTAACCCTGTGGAATTGAATAAAACCCTCTGATTGAACTTGATCTCTCTGTCTCCTGCGTTAGTGCTCTGGCTAAAGTGTAACAGCATGACCGAGCCAAAAATGAGCACTGCGGAGACTGAAGATCTTCGATCAGTAGTGAGCAGAATGGGAGATGCCTACGGTGAACAAGAGAGACGCGTCCAAAAGATGGCACAAACCATGGACCGAATGAACACCGCTCTCCAATCCCTCACTCAAGCGGTGGCCAGGATCAACATCACACCGCCAACCCCAGCTCCAGCCACAGTAACCTCACCTTCACCAGTCCCTGCAGCCACAGGCCCGCGCCCAGATGTACCCCTCACCTCAGAGGTTTGATGGAGACCCTGATGCCTGCCGCGGATTCCTAACTCAATGCGCCTTGTCTTTCCAACTACACCCCAGCAGTTTCCCCAGTGAAGAGTCGAAGGTGGCATACATCACTACACTGATGTCAAGCAAGGCGTTGGTGTGGGCAACAGCGCTCTGGGAGAAAGACTTGGCCATCCGCCACAACGCATCTGAATTCATGGACCAAGTCCAAGCAGTCTTTGGGCACCCCACCAACCAACGAGAATCAGCCAAGCGTCTCCTTCAGCTGAAGCAAGGCAAGCGGTCTGCTGCAGAGTATGCCATCGAGTTCCGCACCTTGGCTACAGAAGCTGGCTGGGAGGGAGATTGCCTGATGGCCACCTTTTACCATGGGCTTCAAGACAACCTGAAAGACGCTCTTGTCAACCGAGAGTGGGGTCGTAACGTGGAAGAGTTGATTGCTCTCACCTCTGAGTTAGACCTGCGAGCTCGGGAGCGCAGACGAGAACGCACCTCCGGTTTCCAGTTTTCTGTTTCCCCCCAAACAAATCCATCGAGAAACCAGCCCCTTTGCAGAGATGCAGAGGAGCCCATGCAGCTGGGACGGTCTCGGATCTCCCAAGAAGAAAAGGACAGAAGAAGACGAGAGAACCTATGCTTGTACTGTGGAGAGGCCGGTCACTTCCGTGACAAATGCCCCGAGCTTTCGGGAAAAGGCAAAGCTCACTAGGACAGAGAGGACCTCTAGTGAGCAGAGCAGCAAGGTCCTCTCACCCCACCTCACGGTTGCAGCTCCCAGTAACGCTTGAGTGGGAGAACCAACCCAATGGCAACACATCGGTCCAAGCACTGGTAGATTCGGGGGCTGAAGAAAACCTAATGGACATTACCCTGGCCAAACAACTCAAAGTGCCCATTGAGGTGAGTCCCTCTTCATACTCCATTCAGGCTCTAGATGGCCGACCCTTAGGGTCAGGTAAAATTGAATATGTTACCAAGCCGATAACAATGAGAGTGGATAATCATGTAGAGTCCTGTAGGTTTTTTCTGATTTCATCACCTAAGGAAACTGTAGTGTTGGGTTACCCCTGGCTTAGAGCCCACAACCCACAGTTTGACTGGAGAAAAGGAACATTGTTATCTTGGAGTCCTGCATGTTCTAAGGAATGCAAAAGTAAAGGCCTTGAACCCCATGGTGCATATGGAGCTACTGTTGAATGTATCTCAAGAACAACTTCAAAATTGCCAGAGGTAGACCTCACACTTGTTCCCCAACAATATCATGATCTTGCCAATGTTTTCTCTAAGACTAAAGCTTGTACTCTCCCCCCACATAGGCCTTATGATATGGCTATTGACCTCCTTCCAGGAACCATGCCTCCTAGAGGCAGACTCTACCCACTGTCCGTGCCTGGGCCAAAGCGATGGAGGACTACATCCAGGAATGTCTCAGTAATGGTTTGATACGCCCGTCCACATCCCCTGCATCAGCAGGATTTTTCTTTGTGTCCAAGAAAGATGGTGGCCTACGTCCTTGTATTGATTACAGAGGCCTGAATCAAATCACAGTCAAAAATAAGTACCCTCTACCCCTAATGTCCACTGCTTTTGACCTACTCAAGGTCTTCTCCAAGCTGGACCTGCGAAATGCGTACCATCTGGTCCGCATCAGAAGAGGAGATGAGTGGAAGACGGGCTTTAGTACTCCCAGCGGCCACTATGAATACAAGGTCATGCCTTTCGGTATGTCTAACTGCCCTTCCGTTTTTCAGGCCCTCGTGAACGATGTGCTGAGAGAATTGATCAACAGATGCGTCTTTGTGTTTTTGGATGATATACTCATATTCTCTGAAGACTTTGAATCCCATGTTCTGCAGGTCCGCCAAGTGCTCAAACTTCTGCTGGAGAACCATCTCTATGTCAAGTTGGAAAAAAGCCAGTTTCATGTTACTGACACATCCTTCCTGGGTTTCAAAATCTCCATGGATCCTGTAAAGGTGCAAGCCGTTTTCTTGGCTTCTCTAACTTCTATAGACGTTTCATCCGAAATTTCAGCAGCATCGCAGCACCCATCACAGCTCTCACCCGGGGCCGATCCTCCAAAATCAAATGGACAACTGAAGCACAGACAGCCTTTGACACCCTGAAAAGGTACTTCACCACTGCACCAATCCTACGACACCCGAACACTGCTCTTCCCTTTGTGGTCGAAGTGGACGCCTCCAGTACTGGAGTAGGGGCAATCCTGTCTCAAAGATCTCTCCAGGACGATAAGGTCCATCCGTGTGCCTTCTACTCCAAGAAACTGACGCCCACCGAGCAAAGGTATGACGCAGGGGACCGTGAGTTACTAGCCATCAAGCTCGCATTGGAAAAATGGAGGCATTGGCTAGAGGGGGCTACTCACCAGTTCCAAGTCTTAACTGATCATAAAAACTTACAATATCTGAAGGAAGCTAAGAGACTTAACCCCCGTCAGGCACGCTGGGCACTGTTTTTTAACCGCTTTGATTTTATACTTACCTACAGACCAGGTTCAAAGAACACCAAAGCAGATGCCCTCTTCCGTCAACACGACTGCAATGAAGAGACCCCTCTCCCAGAGAACATCATACCCCAGAGCCGAGTGATTGGGCAAGTGCGCCTTGCTTTGGAAGACTCCATCCTCCGGGCTCAGAGGACTGAACCAGACCCAGGAGATGGGCCATCAGGATGCATGTATGTACCTTCATCAATGCGCTCTGAGGAATTGAAATGGGGTCATTAGATTAGATTAGATTATCCTTTATTGTCTCTTCAGGAGAGAAATTCAGAATGGACATGAGAAAGTGTGATTCACAATTAACATCAAATTACCACAATAGACAGACTTAGGACCACAAAGCACAAACAAACATGTAAACAGGTAACAGACAACCATTGTTAGTGTTACACCCAACATTCCAGTTTTGGCCCCGAGTCATCCAAAGGCATATACAAACCTAGATATTGCACATACTCTGAACTAGAGCTATTGCTCAGAAAAAAAAGAAAAAAAATACAGGAGATAAAAACTATAATGCTACATGTACAAAAGTATAATGCTACATAAAAGTACCCCCCCCACACACACACACACACACACGCACACACACACTCTCTCTCACACACACACACACACATGCGCACCATTAAGACCTGCTATTTGGTATCCTAATTGACCAAGGGACCATTGAAAATTTGAACCTATTAGTTCAGATTGATAAATTCATGTTTACCTATGGACCTGGGGTCGAATATCATTTCTTTTGTTTTGCTTACATTTAATACCAGGTTATTCGACTCGCACCACAACACAGCCTTGTCTACCTCTGACTGGTAGACAGAAGCATCAGAGTCCTGTGTCAGTAAACTAAGAATGACTGTGTCGTCTGAAAATTTGATTATGTGATTGTTTGAGTATTGATTTGTGTATTCATTTGTGTATAATGTGAACAATAATGGGGAACTCACACAACCTTGTGGGACTCCTGTGTTGATTGTGAGTATGTCAGAGAGTGTGGAGTTAATTTTTACCTGCTGTGTCCTATCTGTGAGAAATGCATTATACCATTTAATCATAATAGGGTTGACATGCATTCTTTGTAATTTCTCTAACAAAAAATGAGGCACAATTGTGTTAAACGCAGAACTAAAATCCATAAAAAGGAGCCTGGCATATGCCTTGGTGTTTTCAAGGTGCTTAATTACAAGATGTGATGTAGTGCATAGTGCGTCCACAGTACTCCTTCTATCCTTATAAGCAAACTGATAGGGCTTGAGAAGGTGTTGCACCTGTGTTCTTAACTCCCCCAGCATTATACGCTCAAATGTTTTCATCACCACTGATGTTAAGGCAACCGGTCTAAAATCATTATTCTCGCGTGGACAAGGTTTCTTGGGTATTGGAATTATTATTGCTTTTTTCCACGCTGAGGGTATAATGTGCATATCCACAGACAGCTGGAACAGTGGGCACCAGGCTGGTGCAAGTTCCTGTAGTCTAATAGCTTAGCTCCAAAATATAAAGGAATCGTTCAGTTTGTGATACAAGCATGAAAATTGGTACACATATAGCCAAAGGCATTCCAAAAAGAACTGGATATGGAGCCATCGTGAATTTTCAACATGGTGGCCATGGCAGCCATTTTTCAAAATGGCCGCCAGCCACAACAGTTTTCTTGGATATAATATATTTTAGACATATTTACCATTCATACCACTTGGTAAATGTGATATGGATAATAGAAAAGTTGTCATGAATATTCAAGATGGCCCCCATTTTCAAGATGGCAGCCGTCACTTGTATGATTTATCTGATATAGGTTATATTGGTGTCAAATCAGTCATTTTTCATGATGCAGAATTCAAATTTGTAACTTTGGAATTAACCAGAAGCTTCCTTTTATCTCATTCTATACTTAATATACAGTATAGTATCACTGTTTCTTTCAAGATGGCAGCCCATGTCAGATAATCATACAATAGTGGAGTCTGTTAAGGGTTTTACCGTTACGGAAGTTAGAAAAGCACTTTGCATGGTGTTTCTTTAGGGTATATGCTGTAATTCTAGCCTGTTTTTTTTTTTCTACCGTCATATACAATATGTCATGTTGTGTAATGCATTACATTGTTATTAAATTACACTATAGTAGCTGACAATGTTAATATAGTCCGGAACTCAGCAGAGATGAAAGGGCAGTGGTAGCCTGCTTGACCAGATTGATGAAACTACAAAAATGTACATAGTGGTGTGCATTGGCACTGCCCTCAAGATTCGATTCGATTACGATTCAGGAGGTAGCGATTCGATTCAATTCTACAATGCATTGCAATGCATTACATTTCTACTGAAAGCAAAGCAAATGTTTCATCAGTCATGATGAGGCAATACAAGTAGTCAGATACTGAACAATATTTTACTGGCTGTTTTCTGTATCTGAATTCAAATGAGCATTTCCCACACTAAAACTATGGTGAGAATAGATGACTGCTGCTAATGCTTGCTGAGCAGCATCTGAATGGGGAAGTGTCAGTGCAAGATGATGTCCAAGGTAGCAGGTTCCGCATCCTCTAATTTCCATAACATATATGTTTTATTTGTATGAGAGAGGTTAAAGGACAGGACCTCTCCATATGTATGAAGAACCCATAAGATCACCTAATTCTACATTCTCACAAGTAGCATTGTGCATATTGAGTGCATTTCTGCCATCTTTAGAATGGCATTACAGATTACTCAATATAGGCTACAGTATGTATCCAGTTCAAATTAAATGGAAATGGTTTCTAAGTAGGTGTTGAGTAGGTAGGCAGAGGTAAATTGTTTTTTCCTGAATTTGCAAACAAGTCCTCACCAAGTTGCATTATAGTTAGCTCAGTAATCATTGAGTACTTCAATTGGTACTTCAAAACTGACAGTTGATGGACAACATGTACCGTAGGTCTTTGCCACCCTTACCCATAGGAGAAATATCTACGTATATAAAACAACAACTCTCATATGGTATACAGGTATACTATAAAAGTAAGTCATTACGGTACTCATTTTCTTGATATGCAAGGCACACAAATAGTCTGGGAGGAAGGATAGTCTACCATACCCCCCACCCAAACAAAATGCCACATGACTTTTTTTTAACCTTCACGAATTTGAGTGGTAACAGTAACATAACTCATTCCCACACATTACACTTTTTTGCTTTATACATGACCTCAGAATGCTCTACATGTTTCAGTTCTATAGTTGTACAGTACAGTACAGTACAGTACAGTACAGTACAGTACAGTACAGTACAGTAGCATACAGTACGGTGCAGTATAGAAAAGTACAGTAGAGTACAGTAGCATACAGTACAGTGCAGTACAGTATATTACAGTAGTATACAGTACGGTGCAGTATAGAAACGTACAGTAGAGTATAGTACAGAACAGTACCATTCAGTACGGTGCAGTACAGTATAGTACAGTACAGTAGCATACAGTACGGTGCAGAATAGCAAAGTAGAGTACAGTACAGTAGCATACAGTAGAGTACAGTACAGTAGCATACAGTATAGTGCAGTAGAGTACAGTACAGTATTTCACATTACAGTACAGTACAGTACAGTAGCATACAGTATAGTACAGTACAGTACAGTACAGTACAGTACAGTATTTCACATTACAGTGCAGTATAGTATAGTACAGTACAGTAGCATACAGTATAGTGCAGTACAGTACAGTACAGTACAGTACAGTACAGTATTTCACATTACAGTACAGTATAGTATAGTACAGTACAGTGCAGTACTGGGTCCTAAGGAAGCATGTTCTAAATTTCACGCTTTTGTCAGCTCCGTAACGCTAATGGCCTTTTTCTTGAAAATGGCGGCCATCTTGAATATTCATGACAACTTTTAAATTATCCATAAGACATTTACCAAATAGTATGAATGGTAAATGTGTCTAAAATGTCATATTATATCCATTACTCATAAGAAAACTGTTGTTGCTGGCGGCCATTTTGAAAAATGGCTGCTATGGCCACCATGTTGAAAATTCACGATGGCTCCATATCCAGTTCTTTTTAGAATGCTTTTATCTATATGTGTACCAATTTTCATGCTTGTATCACAAACTGAACGATTGTTTTGGTTAGCCGCTGCACTACTGAGCAAAGTCATGTAAAATTCGTGGGGAGATCCCATCTGGCCCACTGGCTTTCCTTGTATGTAGAGCCTTAAATGCCTTCACAACTGTAGGAATGTCAATCACTAGTTCCATGCCTACATTATCATTATACGTTGTACTTGAAGCCATATCCCCAACATTCACAGTATCAAACCTTTGATAAAATACATTAAGTTCATTTGCACGTTCCAGTTCATTGGAAACATTAAGTGTCCTTGCCCTATTATTTAAATTCGTCATGTCCTTCACAGAGTCCCACATCTTTTTTGTATCCTTGGTTAAGAACGTGTCTCTGATCTTTAGTCTATGTTGTTCGCGCGCAACCCTTAGTTTCCAATTGAGTTCTTTTTGGATGCTTTTCAACTCAACTCGGTCATTGTTCTTGAAAGCTATCTTTTTGCGCTTAATGCAGTCTTTTATCTCGGGGGTAATATAGCCCTTATCGTTGGGGTATATTTTTATAGTTTTCTTGGGCACCACTGTCTCGACGCAAAAATGTATGTAGTCAGTGATCACATCCACTTTATAATCCAAACTCTCCTCCTGATGGAAGACGTCCCAGTCCGTCGCGTAAAAGCAACCGCTCAATTCTTCCTTATAGGAGTCTGTCCATACACTGACGGATTTTGTGATGGGTTTGCTTTTCTTAATGGCAGGCTTAAACACGGGGATTAACTGGATGGTGTTGTGATCGGAGTTTGCTAGTGGGGGCCTGATTTTAGCAACATATGCGTCTTCGACATTTCCAAAGCACTTGTCCAATATTTTGTCCTTCCTAGTGTTGCTTTTAACATATTGCTGGAATCCCGGTAGCGCACTGCTCGGGTTGCAGTGGTTAAAATCCCCTAAGATAAAAATCGGTGCGTCCGGTTTGTTTTGGAGTTGCTGATGGACACAGTCCGCAATGCGAGAGGCCGCCCTGGCTGCATTACCACTCGGTGGGATGTATACAACACAGACAAAAATGTTCCCATAGTCCCTGGGCAAGTAAAAAGGCCTTAAACTTAGACACAAAAGTTCAACGTCTGGTGAACACACTTTATCCTTGACAGCATAGTTTGTACACCACGAGTCTTTTATGTAGACGCAAACGCCCCCTCCTCTTCTTTTCCCCGAGTTCCCATCCCTGTCCAACCGGACATTGGTGAACCCCTGTACCTGAGTCAGTTGGTCTGGAAAATCCTCTTGGAGCCAGGTCTCCGTGAAGGCCAACAAGCAGGCCTCTCTATACTCGTGGCACGTCCTGGTATATAAGCGTAGTTCATCCAATTTATTCCTCAGTGAACGCGCGTTGCTGAAGATGACAGAGGGCAGCGGTGGTCTGTCGCGTCGCCTCCGCAGCCGTTGGCGAATGCCCCCTCTTCTGCCTCTCTTGCGCGGCCTCTGTCTCTCTCGTTGCCGCACTAGATGTCCAGGGATATTTTCCAAAAATCCAGGCGTTGGGGCAGCACCTGGTCGCAGTGATAAGAGCAGTTCTCTTCCGTAGCGTAGCACCTGTTCGCTTCCTCCAGGTAACCTGTTACTCCCGTCTGCGTATTCCGCCCAGAGCAGAGGTGTGAGTATTAAAGGGAAAAAACGTTTTTTTTGCATGTGGGGCCTTATTTCTGGAATAAAACACATCACTCTACACACCCATACCACTTTTTTCCCATTTGATGCAGTTTGGAAGATTTTGTGTCAGACGGTATCCACTCAACGGTAGCCGTAGGGGCAACATTTCCAAGCCCATAAATGACTTTCCCCCA
The DNA here is from genome assembly GCF_034702125.1 of Engraulis encrasicolus. NCBI lineage: Eukaryota > Metazoa > Chordata > Actinopteri > Clupeiformes > Engraulidae > Engraulis > Engraulis encrasicolus. The sequence continues at coordinate 20,255,582 of NC_085875.1, forward strand.
CTTTTTAAACGTTGTGCAGATGTGCCATAGTCGAATCAAACACTTCCCGCGTCTGTCACACCCCCGCCTACTTGTACTCATTTATTTCTGAAAACGGCAATGAAGGCGGCACCGTGACGTCATCGGCTGGCGACACTATTTATTTTGACAGCCGTAAGCTGGCTGCCATTGCATTGCATGTTGCGGTCTGTGTTTGCAATTAAGCAGTTAGCAAGCAAGGCTGTGAAAACTTCCTCTTTTACAGAAGATGGCAGAAGATTCTGACTTTGAATTCGAAGATGACTTTGTGTATGATGGCCGTCCGTATCGTTTTGAGCCTGAGTATACAGATGAGGAGCTGTTGGAAAGAAGAAGGCAGAGACAGGCTATGGAACAGCGGACCAAGCTACAACCAGTAGCGCGCTCACGAACAGATGGTATCTGGTGGTGCTCTTGTGGACACGTTCTATTATGAAAACCGAAGATGAATGTCTGTGCTGTATCGAATGGGATTTGCGTCCAGGAGGTGAACGGCTGGGTGATTCTAACCAGGCATGCTGTCACAACTCTAGAGGATGTCCGTGCCTTGATGAACCGTGGAGTCATAGAAACGTTTTTTCGTGTTCCCAAACTGAACTGGAGGACACAGCCCCAGCCAGCGGTATCAAATGGACAGCTGTCTGTTGAGTAAGTAGCATGATAACGAACGTGTGATGCAGATTTGAATTGTCACCGTTAGACTGTTACTATTCAGAGTATTGTTCTCACTCATGCATTACTGCATACTAATCACTGTGATCATTTTTTCCATAGGCAATTTCGGCTAGTAGCATATCGAATTGTTCTCGACTGGGCACTTGGAGGGCTACGACTGGGACCAGGCCACAGAAAGGTGATTCCCAGCTGCATCGTGAGCCTTATCAGAAGCAAGTATCCATCTCCCAGCGGAGACTATGTTGGATTCACGCATGCAGAGCTCCTCAGTATATTCGAATAGCATACCTTACACTATTATATTACCTTCAAAAACGTTCATAGGCTACATCCGACAGCCTACCTGCACTGTGATACAACAGGAAATGTCCAAGCCCCGACAGCAGTTGGCAAGCATTGCAAACACGTTTTACAATTCATTATTGCCTCAATTGTGTTCAGAGGCACTGCCAGAGACTATCAGCTTCTTTTGACAAGCATATACTGTTAGGAAGTTAGGTAGGGTGAGTGAGGACACAGATCAGCACAGCCCACTTTCACGTTCACAACACAAGGGGGAGACTCTTAACCTCTAGACTATAAAAGGTCAGAGTTCACGAGGTCACGGGTGAGCAAGTACAGGTGAGCGTTCCGGCTGGCAAGAAGCCTGGCATTTGGCCAGCTCGCCAGGACGCCGACCAGAACCATTTACCTTGGAAGTTTGCTGGACATTGGGTAAACTACATGGACCTTTGTATGAGATGTTACTCCCTGAAGAGAAGTTGGACTCGCTTGCTGGAGCAATGGAGCAACTTGCTGGGGAATTGTGACTGACGATGTGCTAACGAGCTAGCTCGCACTACTTGAGAAATACTTGGAACCTTTGGATTTTATGAACTGTACGTGGGGTCTTTACCCTGAAACACTGAACATTGGTGAGAGGAGCACGTGAGAACGAGAGCTCCTGAGCTGGAGCTGGTCGTCTGCTGAATGACATCGCTTGCGTTGGCCCAAGGACCCGAGGTAAACGCTGCTCTCTCCCCTACAGACATCCAGACATTTTAGATCATACACTCATACTGACACGTTAATGCATACACAAATGTGAGGAGTTAGTCAGGGGCAACTAGCTACCTTACATATGGGGTCTAGCGTCCGGGATTTTGAACTAGATCTAGATATACGAGCTGTTTTTGTGTTTGTGGCTAGCATGTGGCTAGGTTGGTTTGTTTCTGTGTGTATAGCTAGCTGTGGCTATGTGAGGGTTTTGGCTGTTGGCAATCAGGGTTTGGTGCTATTAGCTAGCTAGCTGGAGTAATGTGCTTGGTTTTGCTGTTTTGGCTTTGTGTATACGGGGGCTCGAGCCGAAGTATGTGAATGAGAGTAACATTTGACGAGTTGGAATTGTTTGTAGCATCTGGGGGGGCTTAGCTAGCTGGCATGCGAATGAGAGTAGCATCTGGTAGCTCTGTTCGTAGTGCAGGACAAGTCTGTTCTGGGGGTCTGTTACGAGGTTTGCGGGGGCCGCGCTGTGCTTTTCATTCGTTTGGATTGGTTGCTTTGTGAGACGTGGAACAATGTCCACCTTTGACGCTGCAGGGTTTTTGTCGGGGGGAGTGACTCGACTACGGTTGATGAGGCTGCCTAAAGAAAATTTGCTTGAAGTTGTGAAATTCAGTGGGGCGAAGTTGTCGCTGGATGCACGTAAGCCGGAGTTGGTCAGTGGCATGTTGTTGGGGTTGGGGGGAAAGGATACAGAGACCGAGTTCGGCAGACAGAAGCGGTTGTGTGAGGATGAAGATGCCACTAGACAGAGGCAGGTGTGGATGGAGGAAGACGAACGTAGGGAAAAGGAACATGAAGAGAAGATGGCTAAACTGCAGCAAAGCATAGAGAGGACGAGGCTAGAGATTGAAGTGATGCAGAGGGGGAATGAACCGCTGGATGGCGAGAGGGTTAAAGTTTTCCCTCAGAAACACTCTGTTGTTTCTCTGGGCTCTCCCGCACAGCTGGTGCGCCGTTTGCATGTAACAGAGGAGCTTGGTGAAGGAGCTGAAAGTGAAACATTGGATTTGGCGGATACATTTGTTGCCGATGTGGTTCTAAGTGAGCATTGTAGCAATGAGGTCGATGTTATTGGGGCTGGTGCAGCTGAGCATACGGATGACCATCAAGGTCTGCATATTGTGCCAGGTTGGCAGTGTAGGGCCACTAGTGTCAGTGAGATGACAGAGGGCTGTGTAGACACTGAAACTGTGGAGCTTGGTGACACTTTCTTTGCCGATATTCTTAGTGATGTCCAGGAGAGGGACAGTGAACTTTGTGATGACTTGTGTGCTTTTGTGGAATCTGATGTTCTTAGTAATACTCAGGAGAAGGACAATGAACCGTTGCAGTTAAGAGGGGTAGCTTTTGTTTCACATATTGATGATGATGCTGATGATGAGCTGGAAGGGAACCTACGTCATGTGTCTGTTGAGCAGCAAGCTGGCAGGAGTAGTGGTTCTGCTGATGTTTTCCGGGGTCGCCCGGGGCGGACCATGTTGGTGTCGCGTAAGGTCCAGGTGGGAGGAGCCGGACTTGTGGTGCGGTATCCACGCAGGCTCTCGCCGTGGTCTTTTGCAATACTTGAGGAGTGGACACTTTTGACTGAGTTTGGGGGGACTGGTCAGAGATGATTGGGTGGGGGCCTAGCATATAGTCAGGCTGGTATGCATGGTGCTTGCCGTTTCCTGCGAGGGGGCATGCCGAAGCCTGTTGGCAGGCACGACCATAGCATGTTGTGGTGGGTTTTTGGGGTGACCTGAGACCTCAGTAGCTATAATAACTGGCCATGATTACTGTTTTGGGGGACAGTCCTGTGAGCTGCCAGGGCTGCTAGTTTCCTTTTGCCTTTGACTTTTGGCTGTGACTTTTTGGCGAGTCCACCAGGTCTGTTTGTGAGGTTTAGAGCAAGTGTGTAAATAATGTCTATGTGATTTTAGAAAAGAGGAAAATGTGTAGAGTTTAAAAAAAAGTATAAAAGATGAGAAGATGCGTTTAAAAAAAAAAAAAAAAGTTTTCTTTTTTTTTTTTTGGTGGAAGAGGGGGCAGATGTTAGGAAGTTAGGTAGGGTGAGTGAGGACACAGATCAGCACAGCCCACTTTCACGTTCACAACACAAGGGGGAGACTCTTAACCTCTAGACTATAAAAGGTCAGAGTTCACGAGGTCACGGGTGAGCAAGTACAGGTGAGCGTTCCGGCTGGCAAGAAGCCTGGCATTTGGCCAGCTCGCCAGGACGCCGACCAGAACCATTTACCTTGGAAGTTTGCTGGACATTGGGTAAACTACATGGACCTTTGTATGAGATGTTACTCCCTGAAGAGAAGTTGGACTCGCTTGCTGGAGCAATGGAGCAACTTGCTGGGGAATTGTGACTGACGATGTGCTAACGAGCTAGCTCGCACTACTTGAGAAATACTTGGAACCTTTGGATTTTATGAACTGTACGTGGGGTCTTTACCCTGAAACACTGAACATTGGTGAGAGGAGCACGTGAGAACGAGAGCTCCTGAGCTGGAGCTGGTCGTCTGCTGAATGACATCGCTTGCGTTGGCCCAAGGACCCGAGGTAAACGCTGCTCTCTCCCCTACAGACATCCAGACATTTTAGATCATACACTCATACTGACACGTTAATGCATACACAAATGTGAGGAGTTAGTCAGGGGCAACTAGCTACCTTACAATACCTAATGCATATATCATACTGAATAGATGTCATTACTGTCTATTGTAAATTTTATAATATCATTACAATCTATTGTACATTTTCAATAAATGGAAAGAACCAAGATCAGTTGTGTTTGGGCTTTATTTGTACAAAATGTCATTCATAATAAGACATTCATTCGACAACACAGCATAAGCTACAGTCAGACAGTAATGAAAAATGCTGAGTCCTGTTTTGTTTTTTGTCCAAGGCCTCTCAGGGGCTTTGAGGTAGTTTGCAACACCTTGACTTTTTTTCAAGTATTTCAACTAACTGTAAACATATATGTTAAAGTGGCACATATGGTGGTTGTATTCTGAAAAGCCTAACAAAACTAATATGACAGTAAAGTGAATATAATCCAAACAATTTTCATTTAGATTGAGTGTAAACAAAACTGTACAAAAAAGTGGTAAAGGTCTTCAGTCAGTGCAAGAAAACAGTGTAAATAAGTAAAAAGAGCATTTAGAAAGTTTTCTTACAGCGAGTAAAAAAGTAATTGAAAGTCACCCTGTTTCTCTGCTAGTTGAATACTAATTAGATGAACCTGTAACACCTCTAATGGCACCTCCTCCACCCCCCGTCACGTCCCATGCGATAATTCTCAGTATATATTTGAAAACTAGAAGTTGCAAGGTTTGTAGCGTCAAGGCCAAAACTCTGAGTTATAGATGATTTTGGAGAAGTGTGAAATGGTGACCCCGAAGACCCTTGGGTGTTGGATTCAAAGAAAAAGTCAGTGGGTCTAATAGGGCTTAGCTCTCAATCCTCCAAAGCGACTGGTCCGTCTAGCCACTAAAAAGTTTTTGTCTAGTCTGGCGACTGGAGCAATATTCTGAAGCAGTCTTTTGCAACGTGGCTTCTTGAACTGCTCTGTGTATGCTATACTAGCATCATCCCTCATCTCCAAGGCACGCTCAATTAGGGTCCTTCTGAAGGTCTGTGTCGTCTTCTGGTAGATGGGCTTTGACACTCAATCCCCTGACTGCCTGGAATATGGGAAGGACCAACGGAGTTCACCTGGGGAAATAAAGATGAAACTTTGTTTATTTACCAGTAGATTGTCAGTGGCAGAACAATTACACACAGGGCCCCGATAGGTTGCAGGGCACCCACCAGCATTACATGTGGGCCCTTGGGCAAATGCTGCATACTGTTATTGACCGTTACGATTCCATTTCAAAGACAACACACAAGCTTCCAGTAAGACATGGCAGCAATAAAGCAAAGCGGTCAATCAAATGAAGGTGAATGCTTCCCATACTACTTCAAGCATACACTTTGTGAGACCACCCCCCTCCCCTATTTTAGATATAACCATTTCAGTTGTTCACCTAGAGTGATTGAATACCTTCACACACAGTGTACACAGGTATAAACAAATGTATGGACATATTACCTGCTTTAGTTGTGGCCTGTTGCCTCCCTCTCTCTTGCTCCTCATCAGACAAGGGGGGGGGGGGGGGTGGAGACAGGTGTGCTCACTGCTCCCTTCTTCCCATGGATGCATTCCAGTGATGTGGTACAGCAGGGAAGTCCATCGACGGATACAAAGCTGAAACATTGAAAGGAAATGCTCAGTGAAATTTTCAATATGTGTTCATCCAAAAACGAGGACAGGGTTTGATTTCAGTGTGTGAGCAGCTATTTATGACAGGTTTTCATGCATTCACTATTAGAGATGGACCTGGTGCACAATAAAACAGTGTGTATTTTGTCAGAATAATAGTGAAGGGCGAAATATTGTCATGTAATGGCAGTTTTCAAAATAAAAGGTGTTTGATTGTTGTTCTTACCAATGGTTGCGACCACGTGGGAGCCAAGGCATAGCTTGTCATAAGCACATTCAATGCAGAGTCAAATGGCCCTCTAGATCCTGATGGTTCCTCCAGTGCACCGTGTTGGCTTTTCTCAGGAGTTGACTGAGGAAGTGAAGATAATTCGGTCACTGCAAGGCTGAAACCACTGCTGGCACTTTCCTAAAAGAGAAAATAAATACAAAAAGGAATACATAAATAAGACACATCACACTACATCAATGTCATCAGCTTGGGACTATGATGAATCCCCTTTCTTGTTCATATGACATTGAGACATAGGCTATACATACAAGTCAGTGACTGTAGTATTCAGAGAAATCAACACAGCTGAACCATGTCCATTCCTCATTTAAACCTTTTATTTTGGACCTTTTTACAAACTTCTGCAACAGTAAAGATAGTGTTTATGATGTCTTTATATCTTTTTGTATGCATATCTTGCATGCCTGTCTATCTGGCTTTCATGACGTTGGAAATCTGCATCTACAATACCCCATACACACCTCATTCACCTATGGGTTGCATCGTACAATCAACATGACGCAATGAAAGTAAAATACGGTGTGGTTCGAAACAAACCAGCATTCCATTGTTGATGTACTGGTAATTCGTGAACGGCTCCAAAAGTCAAGGCTCTGATGATGACTGTTCACTGATCGCTCTGGGAGACCGTTCACAAATGCACCCAGCAGTAGAGCTAGTCTAGAGCTCTATTTTGCAATCGATAGTCTGGCTAGTGGGAGCGAGCCGACCGGGGAGCGTCCTGCGTTGGGAGCGACAATCAGGGAATCTTTTGCATCACAGGTAGCCTGCTTGGGTCATGTCAACTGTTTTACCTCTGCGTTTCAATTTTGTTCCCCAATGTTCCAAATGCACCCACTGCTGCTTCCGACAAAACGGACAACTTGGAAATGGTGCACACAACTTATAATTTGGCTTGTTTGAATGTTTGCTAGCAGTAGACTTTGCACTGATTCAAGTACAGGGTAATCACATACAATTAGCTCGTGGACATGTGAAAGCTAGCTTACCGTAGTTTCCTCTGAGCGTTGTTCGGTGGCCGTAGGCACAGCGCCGGTCTTGAGAATTCGATACTGAGGTTTTTGGCCAGGTTTCATTTCCTCTAGTGGACAAAAATCATCGGCAGAGAAATGGGCACTACAAACTCGATGATCAGCGCGTCGCAATCGCTGCGGTCTGATGTTAGGATCCATTCTCATTGCGATAATAGCCACAGTCTCAATACTTCTCGGTTTTGCAGAGGAAGCCGGTGAAAAGGATGTCCATCTAGTAATCTTGTTTTCGCATCCTGGGAATGTACACATTCAAACCATTTTTTGCAAAACCCAAATATTACTCCCAAAAAGCTAATGTTTACAAGCGTTTTGCAGTCCTAGCTGATTGAGCGAGCGAAGGAAGCTCAACCGCCTGCTGTCAGAATAAATGGTGTCGCCAGCCGATGACGTCACGGTGCCGCCTTCATTGCCGTTTTCAGAAATAAATGAGTACAAGTAGGCGGGGGTGTGACAGACGCGGGAAGTGTTTGATTCGACTATGGCACATCTGCACAACGTTTAAAAAGTGGGGGAAAGTCATTTATGGGCTTGGAAATGTTGCCCCTACGGCTACCGTTGAGTGGATACCGTCTGACACAAAATCTTCCAAACTGCATCAAATGGGAAAAAAGTGGTATGGGTGTGTAGAGTGATGTGTTTTATTCCAGAAATAAGGCCCCACATGCAAAAAAACGTTTTTTCCCTTTAAGATCACCAAAAGTGTGTGCGCAATCATTGTCCGTATAGGCCACTGAAGACTAGTCACCAGAACTGGACACACGAGACGCTGGACAGACAACGTTCTTTGTGACAAACTTGTTAAAAACGTTAAAAACAAACAAACAATCACACAAGTTCTCATGCCCGGGTCGCAACAGAGCTGCGCCAACGGAAGTTGACGGGTCACAACGAACACTGGGTTGGGCACCCAGGGGAACAGCGAACGTTAGACTTCCTCAGCCGTCGATTTTGGTGGCCTGATATGGCTAGACAGGTTATTGAATATGTTAAGGCCTGCACTATATGCATTACTCAAGTCTTCACACCAGGCCCCAGCAGGACTGCTCCGCCCACTCCCAATTCCCAGTCGCCCATGGTCGCATCTATCGATGGACTTCATCACAGGGCTGCCAGAGTCTGAAGGAAACACAGTGATTCTTGTAATTGTTGATCGTTTCTCTAAAGCATCTCACTTTGTTCCTCTCCCCAAGCTACCCACAGCCAAAGAGACAGCCGAAGTCGTCCTGAAGGAGGTGGTCCGGTACCATGGTGTTCCAGCCGGTATCCGACCGGGGCCCACAGTTCGTGTCCAGGTATTGGAAAGCCTTCTGGTCTCTCTTTAATACAACTGTCAGTCTCTCTTCAGGGTTTCACCCCCAGTCTAATGGACAGACAGAGAGGATCAATCAGGAACTGGAAAAATACCTGCGCTGTGTGATCTCTGAGAACCCAAAGTCCTGGAGTAAGATGCTTCTCTGGGCAGAGATTGCCCATAACCAACTGACTTCCACCTCTACCGGTATGTGCCCATTTGAAACACAATATGGTTACTTACCCCCATTCTTTCCTTCTGAGCAGCCCAAAGTCAATGTCCCATCTGCTGAAGCTGCGGTGACTAGATGTAAGCGGGCCTGGAAACGGGCCCGGGCAGCCCTGAAGCGCTCCTCGATGCGCGCCCAGCGTCTGGCCAACCGCAAGAGAAGACCAAACCCATCCTTCAGGACGGGCCAGAGGGTCTGGCTGTGCACACGAGACCTTCCTCTGCGTGTTCAGTCCAAAAAGTTCAAACCACGCTTCATTGGCCCATTCCGAGTAGTCCGGCGCATAAACCCAGTGGCCTACCAGCTTGCTTTGCCCAGGTCCCTAAGGGTGAGTCCAGTTTTCCATGTCTCTCTGCTGAAACCTGTTTTAACGTCTCCTATGTCTCCTCCTGCTCCCCCACCCCCGCCTCCCCGTCTTCTGGCAGATGGTCCTGTGTACACGGTCAAGCACCTCCTGGACTCTCGACGGGTGGGCAGAGGGGTGCAGTTCCTGGTTGATTGGCTTGGCTATGGTCCGGAGGAGCGCTGCTGGGTGCCGTCACGCCACATTTTGGACAAGTCCCTCATCCGTGACTTCCGCCGGGACCATCCTGTGGCTCCTGGACCGTCGGGTGACGGTCGTAGAGGAGGGGGTACTGTCATGCCCCGACCTGCCATGCCCCAACCTGCCAGGAGATGTCACCAGCTTGCATCAGTCCCTGGCAATCGGCCTGGGAAACCCCAGCCGTCCATGCTGGCTCCTGCCCCTGCCAAGCACCCTGGGAGACCCCGTGGCAGGTGATCAGGGGTATCACCTGCAGCTCATCAAACTCTTCCAGTCCATTGTGAAGTCTCCATTTAAGTCCTTGTCATTTGCTCTCCGTTGCTCGGTCATGAACATTCCTTGCAGACACTCTGAACCCTGCTGCTCTGCCTCTGAGAATCCCTGCCTTGAACTTTGCTGAGAAAAAAACACAGTGGTCGTAAGATTACCCCTTTTTGTTTGTTTGGACTTTGAAAGACTTTTATGTTTTGTTTTCTAAGAAGAAGAAGAAAAGAGAAACTTTACGTTACTTACCTTCATCCTGTGTTTGCTCTAATGACCTGAAAAGAAGATTTCTAAGTTGCCTTTATACTCACCTGTGTAACCCTGTGGAATTGAATAAAACCCTCTGATTGAACTTGATCTCTCTGTCTCCTGCGTTAGTGCTCTGGCTAAAGTGTAACAGAGTCCTTCAGAAGGTATGTCCATCCGTCCGTCGGTCTGTCCGTCTGAAACGCTTTCTTTTAATTGTAATTCCCTCCTGTGTGCACAAAGCGTCAGTGCATAGACGGCCGCATCTTTGTCCGCCTGTCAGACGTGTTCACATGACATCAGGCACCTTCCATTTAATGCATTCAAAGCAGGTATGAGCTATAACAGTTATAATTGTTAACAGTTATATAAGTGTTTTTTTCTTGAAAACAGTTGTACCTATATACCAGGCCAGTGCTGGGAGTAACGGCGTTAGAGTATAACGGCGTTACTAACGGAGCCTCATTTTGAGTAACGGAATACATACTTAATTACTTTATCCATAACTGTAACGCCGTTACAGTTACTCGGGAGGTAACGTAACGCGTTATAATTTTATGAATTGCAGCGTCAGTGTGCACTGGCTGCTGACAAAATCAAAGAGCAAATGGCAACGGCGCATAAATCTGTACCAAGCCGGCTTTTAGTATGCTCTCATTCACACTTTGCATGCATGAGAACAAAATAGCTGAGTTGTGAAAAAGTGTTGTGGGCGGAGTGTCGACTATCTTGCTCCAAGCGCGTAAACACAAGACATTCACAGAGGTTACAGGGAGAGCATAGAGAATAGAAGAGACAACGGCAGTAAAGCCGCAAGGTTGCATGTTCCAAAGGTAAATACCGGAATCATTTCACGCTAGTTGCAGTCAACTGCAATACTGTTTATATCGAAACTATACTGTGCCTTGGAAACAAAGTTATGTCCGTAACGAGCGAGTAATTTCACTAAGCACCTCTCAACATCGCATGGTAGCACGCCATGGTAGTTTCAGCTTTATCGAAGAGGGAGACAGAGACAAGCCAAACCTGATTTCTCAGGACACGAGTGAGCTCAACAAGATAATCGCCAGGTATGTGGTTGAAAACATGTTTCCCCTATCCACTGTGGGGTCGGAGTTGTTAAGGGCTCTTGTTGCAAAAAAAACAAAAAAACAAATCCATCTCGTGGAAGAGAAATGGGCACATCCCCGTTTACCATTGATAGCTCATGAAAATATTTGATAGCATCTTAAGCAAAACTAACATCACAGCCAAAATAACATCACAGAACAAGGATGAAAACCCCATTTAACTGTTTCTTTTTTTTAAGCAAAAAAAAAAAGTAACGCAAAAAATACTTTTCCTGGTAACTAGTTACTTTTGTAGTGAAGTAACGGAGTTACTTGCGCAATTACTTTTTGGAGAAGTATCTGGTACTTGTACTTAGTTACCTTTTCAAAGTAACTTTCCCAGCACTGCATGTAAGTGTCATATGCTGACGGACAGCTGACATCCACATATTTCCAATGATATTAATGTCACGTTACTGTACAGAAAAGCGGAGAAGCGCTTTTAAAAGTCAAGAAATACAATGTGGCTGTTACTGTGGGAATCAAGAGGCAATGATCAGCCTTTTAAATCAGTTTTTAATTTCCGGACTTGTCTAGGCAACACACCAAACTCCATTTTTTACAAAACGTTTCATCATGTTTTATTATTTCAATCAACCTGTTGCACACCAAAACGCTCAGCTGAGTTCACGCCAAAGGTACACATTGCGTTCCCATCTCATTATCTCACCTCCACTACTCGCCTTGTGTTTGTGAAAATGAGCTGAGGTTAGATTTTGAGATGCTTTTGCATGACGACTTTTGGCACGTGGTTCTAAATTCAAAGTTAAACTTCAGTTTTGGATCTCAATGGACTGCTGAGGTTTTCACATGGTTGATCTGAAAATCCATGCTACGTGGTTACTTTGAAACCACAGCTGATGAAGTCGTGGAAGACTCATCCCCCCATTAAGCATATATCACGCCCATGTTGGGCTACGTGCTGTTTTTCTGAGTTAAGCGCGAGGGGTGTGGTAATATTTCAGATGGGAGAATACACGCAGGATCAAAGCGTGTAAAAGGTGCGTGCGTAAAACCGACTTAAGTGGAGATGGGAGGATTCCGCCCTAAGTCCTTTGTCTATGCATTAAAGATGGACCAAAAGACCACCCCTTCTACATGGTAGGCCAGTTTCTAAGGGAAAAAAAACAAAACAAAAATAAAAAAAACCCTACAAAACAC
>NC_085875.1:20277746-20285246 GCF_034702125.1 Engraulis encrasicolus
CAGTCTCAAAATCAAAAAAATTTCACGGCAATAGCCAATGACCGTTTAGCATTTTTCCATTGAAAAAGCATACAATCCCACATGCCATTGAAGTCCATTGAGACTCGACTCGCTTGCCTTGTCTTGAGCGGAAAAAAACTCGTGCGAGCCTCGGGATCGTATTACAGATTGGTTTCATCTCTAAGTTGAGCACATGCATTTTCTATGGAGCTGGGTCTGAAATAGCAATGTTATTAAGTCGTGTAAAGCATTAGTTTACATACTATTCTCCGTGATTTTGGACAGGAGGCGGCGCCTCCCTTGTACTCAAGGAGGAATCGCCTCTGCTATAGATAATTTGTTTGCTTCGCCAGTAGTTTTCGTTTTGCCAGTGATTCCTACATCCCTACAAGTTCAGCATGCGAGGATGAGGGCTGGGCAACATACTGGAAACGTCAGTTCAGGCACAAAGCAAAGTGAATTGTATGGACTTTGAGGTTCCATGACCTGGGCAGCACGAAGAAAGACTCACAGGATATGAGGATAATACAGAACTTCAGGGGGCGCCCTCGCCCCCGTTTATGATCATATTTCATATTTCATATTTTGTGTATTGCACGAAATATAGTCACCCATCATACCAAATTAAAGCTTTCCCTTTCGTCTTTCCAGCCATAAGGCTCATTTTTGACCCAAACACACACCCTGCATTCATTTCACTGTTTTATGATGAAATTATGAAAAGTCATATTCAATAAAATTATGTAATCGCTTACCGCTGAAGACCTCGTAGCGTTATCAGATCGACCACGTCAATCAAACAAACCACCAGCCCCTTCCTTAGTCTTCATAGAACACACCCAGTGCAAAAGTTTTGGTAAATATCCTCACTTTATGTCCATCAAAGGCTTGATTTTGCAGCAGCATGTTGCAACAGGGAAAAAAAACGACGCATTTTTTTGTCGTTGAGAAGCAAAAATCCACCAGGAAAGATCTGTGTTCACACACAACCTTGATATCTTCCTGCAGCTATACATGTCTGCTGTAGATTCAAGTGCCGTTTGACCAATGAGAGCGAAGTATGTGATGACTGACAAGCTTGAAAGCCAATCAGTGCTGACCATGCATAACTTTACTTCCTGCACTTAGCAGCTTGATATTCACATTTTGCAAGACATACCACAGAAATTAAGCTATCAGTGTTGTAGTCAAGAATCTAAGGAACTCAGTGATATGTAGATTGTATGGGTTTTGACTGGAAATGTCACTAAAAAACCAGGGCGTAAACCGAGACGCGAGTTTTGAGCTCATCAGCTGTTGCGCACAGCTGTTTTCGCTACTATGCTACGCGCGTAAGCGCTTGGTTCCGTATTTGTTGTTTGGAGCAGAACGGCATCTAAACTCGAAGGGATATAAAGATTCACCCTTCTGGGTGTAATGGAAGAATGTACTGGACATGACAGTGATGAATCAGATGAAATTCAGATGGATATATGACTGCTGCCTGTAACTAAGACGGATGTCGACCATTTCATAAACTCTTCAAGGGGTATGTTTTCCATCTTTATGTCTTCAGTAAACTGTTCATGATGCTCTTAGACATTTGAAAACCCAACGGTTCTCAGTTATAGAAGGTGGCACATTGTTCCTCATAAGTGTATTTACATAAAAGGGTAGATTTCGTTGTTTGTTTGTTTGTAGCCTACATGTAATGGAGGCTAACTAGCAGAGTTGACTAGGCTATGCGCTTAGTGTTATGAACGTAACGAGGGCATGGGGAGAGAAAGAAAGAGAAGGGGGTGAGATAGGGTGACCAGCTCCGTGAAAGGAAAAGAACAGATAGGGAGTGAGAGAACTGTCTGTGGAGACGTGTTGCATCGAGAGCATACTGTACACAGCCCTTGCAACCCTGTAGCTGTTTGTGCGCGCATATGCGCTACACGAAACTAGGACGCTAGGGAATGAAAACACCATGCTATAAACCTTCACGATGCACTACACGTTCGCTGGTTGAGTGTTTGTATACTATGCCTTTAGTGTTATGAACGTAACAAGGGTGTGGGGAGAAAAAGAGAAAGTAACAAATAACAGGGAGTGAGACTGTCTGTGGAGTGTTGCGTCGAGAGCATACTGTACACAGCCCTTGCTGTGACTAATTTGTGCACGTATGCCCCAGGGAAACTAATAGAGGAGTGACTGTCTAAAAGTTATGAATTCAGGTCACTCATAACACTGCTATTTTCATTGAGACCGTGGCTTTTGTGACTATGTTGTGCTCCTTGAGATGAGAGGATGAGGGAGGAGAGGAGGGGAGGAGGATGAGAGGAGGATTTCTATTCCATAGTGAGCAACAAGGACTAATTTCAATGTGTGGAAAGGTGCATAGAGCAGGTGTGTGTGTGTGTGTGTGTGTGTGTGTGTGTGTGTGTGTGTGTGTGTGTGTGTGTGTGTGTGTGTGTGTGTGTGTGTGTGTGTGTTTGTGTGAGCAGATCTGTATTTACTCTCGATTCAGATTACGCCCTCCACACACACACACACACACACACACACACACACACACACACACACACACACACACACACACACACACACACACACACACACACACACACACACACACACACACACACACACACACACACCTGCCAGACTGTCATTGACTGTATGCATATAAAAGTCACTTACAATAAAGACAGAAATGTGTATATCTAAAGTACAAACATCGAGATTGCATGTATTTCCCCCCTTTTTTGCCAAGGTATACATCCAGGTCACTCATAACTGTTGTTTTCAAACTTGGGACTGTGCCTCTAGTGACTGTTTTGTGCTCCTTCAGAGGAGAGGAGAGGAGAGGAGAGGAGAGGAGGAGGAGGAGGAGGAGAGGAGGATTTCTATCCCATAGTGAGTAACAGAAAGAAAAACTATGTGTGGGAAGGTGCATAGAGAAGTGGTATGTGTGTGTGTGTGTGTGTGTGTGTGTGTGTGTGTGTGTGTGTGTGTGTGTGTGTGTGTGTGTGTGTGTGTGTGTGTGTGTGTGTGTGTGTGTGTGCGCAGTGTGTGTGTTTGGCAGTGCGTAATCTGAGTTCAGGGTAAATACACAGATTTGCGACCCACCCCCACCCCCCCGATCTGCGCCCCGAACACACAACACCCCCCAATCACCCCCTACCCCCACCACACACACACACACACACACACACACACACACACACACACCTCTGTCAGCCTGTCATGGGCTATATGCATATAAAAGTCACTTACAATAATGACAGAAATGTGTAGATATCTAGAGTACAAAAATCGATATTGAATGTATTTTCCCCCTCCTTTGCCTTTTTAGTCAGGGTTTTCAGAAAATCAGGGTTTTGAGAGTATTCTAACAGTACAATCTAATTCTCTAAAGTGTAAACCTTTCCAAAGATATGTAATTTTTTTATCGGTGATGTTGCATTTACAAGTAATGGCATATTTTCCATCATCATACCTATACGTCTCCAAAAGTGTCCATTTGGAGACTCCAAATGGTACCTTGCAAAATCGCCTAGGCATACCCACATATAAAATGGTGTAGAGAGCCCAAATTTTGAGATTTTGTTATGAAATCTGAAATGTAAGTTCTTAGGACTTGTTGCCTTTGTTTCATTCTGTCTGTAACCCCTTACCTCACAGTAAAAGGTCTGTTTCATAGATGTACATTTTATTTCTTTTAGGCGAGGGTCAAAAATTATCAAAAATTACAATAATTACTTAATCTACAGATATCACCAGAAGAATTTACAGTGGATCTGACTACATGTAAAAAAACTAGAGAATGTCTGCTTTACAAAAGTGGTCTTATTTTGTCCATAGCACAAAGGGCTGGGGTACAGTTACAATTTCAATTTGGGTATGCCTTTTTAGGCGATTTTCAGGCAAATCGCCAGGAATGTTAAGGGGTTAAGTTGTTTATCAAGCTCATCATGCTAGCTCATCATGCTTCAGTGAGGAAGGATTAGCTTAAGTCTGTAGACTTTCCGGAGCGAACGCAATCATTAAAAAAAAACACCCAAACGGAAACACAAAAAGACTCAGACTATCTGTTAACTCTGCTTTACCTTTTTTTTTTTCGCTGAGTTCGTATGGGTTACTGGATTCATGAATCTGCAGTAGGCTTTGCTAAAACAGTGCATCGAGGGGATAAGTCAACGCAGAGATGTCCGATTCTATCTTTTACGAACCAGTGGCATGACATAGCCAATATGCAGCAAAAGCGCCCAATGAAGACGAGAGATGCAATCAACACCGAGATGTGTGAGGCTAGGAAAGTTCCCGAGACGAGGCTGTATTTGTGGATCAGTAGCGTCCTGTTTTGTCAAGTCAAGTCAAGTAGGTTTATTGTCAATTTCTTTACATGCACTGGTCATACAAAGAATTTGAAATTACATTTCTTGCTTTCCCATACAGACATAGACTAATCTAGGTAAGGACATAGACAGTATAGACATAGACAGTACTTATACATGGACTTAAGACAGTATGGACATAGACAGTGCTCATACAGACATTTAAAGTGCAAGACTGGACAACAAAAGACTTGTAGAGGACATACATTAAGAGGTATTTGTTGTGCTTTTGTGCTTTTCCTAAAAAAAGTCCTTTATAGCGTTCTGACATGGTAATAGTAGCATTTTGAAGAAAAATAAATATTAAAAGGTCTGTCAAGTACACCAGCAGCAGTGTGTGTGTGTGTGTGTGTGTGTGTGTGTGTGTGTGTGTGTGTGTGTGTGTGTGTATGTGTGTGTATGTGTTTAGTGCAGGTAGAAGGTGCGTTGTGCGTCTTGTGTGTGTGTTCGTGTGTCTGTGTGTGTGTGTGTGTGTGTGTGTGTGTGGTGTGTGTGTGTGTGTGTGTGTGTGTGTCAGTGTGTGTATGTTTGGGTTTAGTGCAGAAAGTGCAGTGTGCTTGTGTGTGTGTGTGTGTGTGTGTGTGTGTGTGTGTGTGTGTGTGTGTGTGTGTGTGTGTGTGTGTGTGTGTGTGTGTGTGTGTGTGTGTGTGTGCATGTTGTGAGTTAGTGCAGGTTGAAAGTTCAGTCACAAGTATAGTACTGCAGGTGGAATGTTCAGTCGCAGATATGGTGGTGGGGGATGGGGGGGGGGTTGTCAGTGGCCTTGCTGGCTAGAGGCTGACATTGGAGGGAGAGTGGGTTGAGTGTTCAGCATCTTGATCGCTTGGTGCATTGTGCTGCTCGCCAGCCTGGTGGTACGGGAACGGAGGCGCCTGTACCTCTTTCCAGAGGGCAGGAGGCTGAACAGTTTGTGTGCAGGGTGGCTTGTGTCTTTGATGATCATCAGTGCTTTCCGGGTGAGGCGTGTGGTGTAAATGTCCTGCAGGGAGGGGAGTGGTACTCCAATGATCTTCTTCGCTGTGTTCACAACACGCTGGAGTGTCTTCCTGTTTTTCTCCGTGCAGCTTCCTCCCCACACTGTGATGCAGTTGGACACGACGCTCTCTATGGTTCCTCTGTAGAATGTTGTCATGATGGAGGGTGTAGCACTTGCCTTCTTTAGTTTGCGCAGGAAGTAGAGACGCTGATGGGCCTTCTTCGCCAGTGATGTAGTGTTGGTGGTCCAAGAGAGGTCGTCGCTGATGTGCACTCCAAGGAACTTGGTGCTGCTCACTCTCTCCACAGCATCGCCGTCGATGGTCAGTGGTGGCAGTTGTTTTTGGACCCTTTGGAAGTTGACAACAATCTCCTTGGTCTTGTTGACATTCAGCAGGAGGTTGTTGTCTTTGCAGCATCTGATGTCAGCACTCGGCAAACATTGAGTGAAACGGCTGCAACAACTGATGGATTGCGGTCATGTTATGTCGCTCACTTATACTTTTCATCTATCAAGTGACAGACAGAATTGTTGACAAGGTGGCAAAAAGATTAGGGCGAGTTACCGCCCATCGCAATCCCCATATGGCCCCCTGTAAGGTAAGGTAGCGCGCGCGCACACACACACACACACACACACACACACACACACACACACACACACACACACACACACACACACACACACACACACACACACACACACACACACACACACACACACACACGGTTGACTGTGCTTCTATGCAGTTCAATGTGAAATTGAAATGGCAGTGAAGATGTGTTGTGTTCATTCATGCTGGTCTCATATTGCTTGGGTTTTTGGCATGGACGGATGGGTGGATGAATGCGTGTTTGTTTGTGTGTGTGTGTGTGGGTTTGTGGCGGGGTGGCTCGTAGGTCGGCGGGGGCCAGTGTAGAGGGAAAATACCAGAGCCGAAAATCGTTCCCAGTCCGAGCCTGCGCGTGTGAGTGTGTGCATGTGTCTGTGCGCAACTATGTCCGTGTGTGTGTGTGTAGGAATGATTGTGTGTATTGTGTGCAAGGCCGTTGACAGCTTTGGCTGAGCCAGGGACAAAATCCCCTGAAAGGCCACCCAATACATACAGTACTACAATGTAATGGCCACCCAATACATACAGTACTACAATGTAATGGGGACCCAATTCTGGACCCCATCTCTCTGGGCCCGGGAAAACTGACCACTTTGTGCTTCCCTGACTCTGAGTGTGTTTGTGTGTGTGTGTGTGTGTGTGTGCGTATGTGTTTGTGTGTTTTAGCGTGCATGCATGCGTGTTTGTGTGTGTGTGTGTGTGTGTGTGTGTGTGTGTGTGTGTGTGTGCGTATGTGTTTGTGTGTTTTAGCGTGCGTGCATGCGTGTGTGTGTGTGTGTGTGTGTGTGTGTGTGTGTGTGTGTGTGTGTGTGTGTGTGTGTGTGTGTGTGTGTGTCAGTCCTGGGTGTGTGTACAGTATAAGCCAGACTGGTGAGGCTGGTACCTATAAATATATATAGGTACATCTGGAAGGTTCTGGAAATGACATCCTGTCAGTGCCAATCCCCGTCACCTGCCACCACAGTGGCCCATTGGTGACAAAGTAGCGATTACACTGGAGCACAGAATCGGGAGGACAAGAAGGGAGAAGGGAATAGCCAAGGTCTGGATCTTTGCTGCTCACAGTTACAGACGAATACTGCTATAGAGAGAGGGGGGGGAGAGAGAGAAAGAGAGAGAAACAGACAGAGAGAGAGAGAGAAAGAGAGAAAAAGACAGAGAAAGAGTGGGAAAAACATTAAAAGAAATAGACTCAAAAAGGGTGAGAAAGAGAGAAAGACAGAGCGGGAGAGAGAGAGAGGGGGGCGGGGGGAACACACAGAGAACAAGAAAACAAAGGGAAAGATAACATCAAATTTATTTTAGCCTCTTAAGGTGTCTCCTCCCATCCATCACCTCTTTAGCGCACCGCTGAACGAAACCGAGAGGGCATCATAAAGAATTGAAGCAGGAAGTCAGCCTTTTGTGTTCTTCAGAAAGTGCTCTTTGTTGGGTTTTTTATCATTCCTTTCTTTCCCCCCCTCCTTCCAATCATCTGTCCATTTTTTATCCTCTTACCCCACTTCAGAAAGTGGTCTTTGTCGGCTTTATATCTGTCCTTTCCTTCCCTT
>NC_085875.1:20292746-20310246 GCF_034702125.1 Engraulis encrasicolus
AATATAGTGGCCACAGAGGCATCGAAATAATCACCGTCATGCGGCAGTTCTGAACCCAGTTTAACAAGGTTTTTAAGTGTTCCTTAAATCCATCACGACAAAAAAGTGTTTGCAAAGTCATCAAGCAGACTCTCTGGGGGAATCATTTCCAATTATTACCAATCACTGTAAAGCAGTGTCTGTGTGGTTTCTGTTTGTTGTTTGGTTGGTTTGCTTGCTGCTAAAGGCTAATTGCCTCAGCCTGTTTGTGAAGTTGAGCTGTTGAACATCGCATTCTTTCAGAACATTTTGTGGTGATGGTAATAATGGTGGTAGTATGACAATTTAGTTTGTTTGCTTGTTTGTAATAATTGCTCAGCCTGGTTCGGATGGTACTGCAGAACATTGGTGGTGGTGTGTGGTAATTGTTAGTGGTGGAAGTAATGATGACACCATGGCCAGTGTTGTTTGTTGAGTTGTTAGTGATGGACAATTGCTCAGCCTGGTTCTGGTGCTGTGTATCATTGGGGTCCTGTCACATATTAGTGGTGGTGATGGGTGGTGTGGTAGCTGGTGGTTTTGATGAGTGGTGTGGTAACTGGTGGTGGTGGTGGTAATGAGGGTGGCACTGGTGTTTGTGTGTTTTTTTTTTTTTTTAAATCAGTGATAGACATCCTGCCTGGATGCATTGTTACAATCCATTCCATCCACTGCCGCATATTCCAAAATGACATGTCTGAGTTGATCAGGTGATTGTCTGGCTGAATGATCATCATAGTTTAATTGGACAAGTTAAAATAATTTGGAATATGTAGTGCTGAGTTGGAACTAATGAATCCAGGTTGTCCATCACTGTTTTAGTGGTGGGTAATTGCTCAGCCCTGTTGGTTCGAATGCTTTTGATCATTGTGGTAGTCATGCAACAGTACAAAGGGGTAGAAGTAGTGTAGTGATGGTGGAGAAAAGTGGTAACATGGTTTTTTGCTTGTTTGTTTGTTTTTCTGAACGCTGTTTCCCAAAATGTTAAGCTGTTGATCATTGTTAGCAAAGCATTATCACTGACAGTGACAGTGTTGATGGTGGTTGTAGAAGTGAAGGCGCTTGTGGTGGTGAGACTGATTAGGGTGACCTTTTTCTTGTTAGTTTGATATGATGTGGCCTCTGTTGTTCTATAATGGTGGATAATCGCTCAGTCTGTTTGAGACATGGAACTGTTGATCATTGCGCTACTAAAGCATCAGTTTTACAACTAGTGGAAGCAGTGACAGTGGTAACCGTGGCACTGATGACGGCCACATGGAAGTGACATTTTTCTTGTTTCTTTGATGTGATGTGGCGACTGGTGCGTCTGTTTGTTTTATAATCTTGGATAATTGCTCAGCCTTTTTGATAAGTTGAGCTGTTGATCATTGCCGTACTAAAGCATCAGTACTAATGGTGGTGGTATTGGTGGTGGAAGCACTGATGTAGTAGGCTGGAAGTGATTTTTTTTCTTGTCTGTTTAATATGATGTGACCACTGGTGCATCTGTTTGTTTGATAATGGTGGATAATTGCCTGTTTTGGGAAGTTGAGCTGTTGATCACTTCGGTAGCAAAGCAGCAGTATAATGGTGGTGGTGGTGATGATGATGGTGGTAGTTAACGTGGCCACTGGTGCGTCTTCTGTGCCGATGTGCTTCCGCTGTGTTCCTCCATAATAACTTATTCCATTAAGCTTATTCCGCAGCGTTGCTTTCGTTCCCCTTGCATGCGGAAGTAGGAGGACCAGCAGTTGGAAACGGCAAAATCCCCTCTTGTATTTGTTGTTTTGCCCATGCTGTTGGTTGGGGTGGTGGTAAACAACGCCTGAGAACAAGCATGCATGAAAAAGGCCCGCATGTCGAAGGGAAACCACTACGGAGTTGAAACAGTGACAAACAAATTTCATTTGTCAAAATTACAACTGTAAATTTGTCAGACATTCACCCTTGTTGCTGTGGGTCACAGGGGGTACAAACACGGTGTGATGTTTATAGGGAAGAACAAACACACTTTTAAAACCAAAAAAGGAAGGTATAAGCTGATAAGGCTTTTATCAGCTGTTTTATTTTGCTGTACATAATGGTATGCAGGTAATTTAGCTTTTGTATGAAAATTGACACAACATGTGCACTCATATCCAGCCATAGCCATCAACACATACACACACATACACACACATACACACACAGACACAGACACACACACACACACACACACACAGACACACACACACATACACACACATACACACACAGACACAGACACACACGATTTGGATTTTTAGAAAATGATTTCAAGGTCCACTTGGAATACCTTCAAGCCTCCCCAGGGAGTTAGAGGGCCCTTGGGGGGCATTGAGAGCAAGACAGCTGAGATGGGGGCACAAATGGTCGGGCGTTGGGAAGGCCCATTCATGGGAGACTGCATGGCCAGCGGGCGACAGTGGCTGTTTGGTGAGGCAGTACATTGTAATTTGTATGTGTTGTATGCAGGGAAGCCGACAGAGGGGTCACTTGTCCCGGGCCTAGGGAGAGAGGGGGACCAGAATGTGATCCTTGTTAGATTATATGCATTGGGTTTAGGGCCCCTTCATGTGTCTTTGTCTCGGGCCCAGCCAAAGCTGTCAGCGACCCTAGCTGCGCGCTCTGCTGTGGCTTTGTGAGTTTGGGCTGTGTGTTCGGGACTGGTGGTTGGGTGGAGGAGGATGGTGGGGTGGGTGGAAGATGGGTGGAGGGTACTCGGTGAAGTCCCATTAATCACTGAGAGAGGCGTGCTCGCGCTCGTAAGCAGCCTCACTCGAAATTCTACCGCTGCTGCCACCGCCATCGTCGGTGCAGTCAAAACCCACAGCCGGCACTCCAGCAGCACCTTATGGCGGAGCAGATGGGGATGAACGCACAGAGATGTGGAAAATAAAATACAAAAGTGCTTGCTCAAAAAGCTTAAAGCTCCGTCAGGGGGAACCGCCGTGTCTGAGTGTGGATGACGAGGATATAGTGGTGGTGGGGGAAAAAAAACCTGCAAAAAAACCACACACACCCAGGTTGAAATATGACTAGATAGTTGACACAAAACAAACTGGCGGGGAAATCCTGAAAACATTAGTTATTTTTAATTGTTTACAGCTTTTTGGCTTTATTTCTGACAGGATAGTGGAAGAGAGACAGGAAAATGAGTGGGGAGAGAGAGAGACGGGTAAGGATTGGCAAATGACCTAGAATCGAGCCCGGGTCGCCAGCGTGGTAACCCAAAAACATGAATCTTAAATAGGATAACAGAGTTGTTGCTGTTGTGCCCCATATGCGATTGGATCCCAAGACTTTCTTGCGAGTCTTCCTCACACACACACACAGTCAGGTTGCTTTCTCATCTTTTGTTTGATTTATTCAGGCCCAGAGAATATTGGACACTGTGCCGTATGCATAAGGCATCCCCTTCAATCCCCAGGAAAAATAAATCAAAAGCATGCAAGCATGTGTGTGTGTGTGTGTGTGTATGTCTGTGTGTGTGTGTGTGTGTGTGTGTGAGTGTGTGTGTGTGTGTGTGTGTGTGTGTGTGTGTGTGTGTGTGTGTGTGTGTGTGTGTGTGTGCGTGCGTGCGTGCGTGTGTGACAGGAAAATAAAGAAATACTTGTCTCTGTCTTGTTTCAAGGGTTTTTGTGTTCATCTACCCAGCTGCTGCTTGACACACAGTTAAGATAATATGTCTGTGTGTAGTGTGCAGGACTGCTAACTGCTTTGGCTGGGCCCGGGACAAAGACATGTGAAAGGGCCCCTAACCCAATAAATACAATGTAATGAGAAGCCAATTCTGGTCCACCTCTCTCTCTCTGGGCCCGGGACAAGTGCCCCCTTGTCTCCCCCTGTCAGCTTCCAAGCTAGTGTGTATGCATGTGTGTGCTTGAATGTATACTATACTGTGTGTGTGTGTGTGTGTGTGTGTGTGTGTGTGTGTGTGTGTGTGTGTGTGTGTGTGTGTGTGTGTGTGTGTGTGTGTGTGTGTGTGTGTGTGAGAGAGAGAGAGAGAGAGAGAGAGAGAGAGAGAGAGAGAGAGAGAGAGAGAGAGAGAGAGAGAGAGAGAGAGAGAGAGAGAGAGAGAGAGAGAAAGAGCACACTTGCATGTAGTGTGTGTGTGTGTGCACGTTTGTGGCAAATCAGAAACACAACAGATTGCAGGATCAAATGCAAAAGCCAATTTTTCAACATCACATGCCTTCTTTACATTCTCTCAAAAACACTGCATGAAAGAGGAAGGTGGTGTGAATAAGTGGAGCACAGTAAAAGAGGAGAGAAGAAAGAAACAGATGAGGATGAAGTAAAGAAAGAAAAAGGATGAACACCAGGCTGGTTCCTTAACATTACCAACACCTGACTTGAATACAAAGCTATAGTGGAATGAGTTATGAAGCCCTGCCTGTCGCTGAAGTGCAGATGACAAGAGGGTGTGTGTGTGTGTGTGTGTGTGTGTGTGTGTGTGTGTGTGTGTGTGTGTGTGTGTGTGTGTGTGTGTGTGTGTGTGTGTGTGTGTGTGTGTGTGTGTGTATAAGATGTGTACAGTTTTGAGAGAGGGAAAGAGGGAGAGAGAGAGAGAGAGTGTGTCTTGGGGTGGGTGGAATATACAGTGTGTGTGTGTGTGTGTGTGTGTGTGTGTGTGTGTGTGTGTGTGTGTGTGTGTGTGTGTGTGTGTGTGCGTCTCTGTGTGTGTGTGTGTGTGGTACACTAGGGCGGCGCATAATCTCACTGAAACAGTTCAAGATTGTATTTGAAAGAGCTCATTGCCTACGGGACGCATTATAAACGCCGCCTATACATTTGTCATGTTGGAGGGCCTGGCAGCTCTCTAGGCCGTTTCTCCCCCCACACCACACCACACCCTCCCCCACCTTGTGCCTGGCTTTTATGACCATCTGTCGCTGAGTGGAAAATTTTAATTAAGAATCACATTTCTGTTATAGCTCAAGTGGCAGCCAAAGGTTGTTTTTCAAAACTTTTTTTTTTTTCGGAAAACACTCACCCGCACAACAACAACACAACTTGGACAGTATATGGAGTATTGGTGGAACAAAATGCTCTCAAGAGAAGGAATTGAGCTTAATGTGAGTAGCATGGGGCCAATTTTTAAACCACTTTAATGAACAGGGCTGCAAGTTGATTTCTATTTTTATAAATATAATTTCTGAAAGCTTGAAGAGCAAAGTGTTCTCACATCCGTCAATGTGTTAAAAGCACTCTTTAGGTGGGAGCCAAGATTTTATTGTCATTTGACGTAGCCACGTGGTAAAAGAATGAGTTCTGAGGAAAGGCATACTGCCAATCATCAGGTGATATTTATAAATACAGCATGACAGGGAGAATCAGATATGTGATTCCAGGACGAGAGCGGAAGTACGTAAGTAAGTATGCCTTTAATTATCCCGCCATGGGGAAATTCA
Organism: Engraulis encrasicolus; assembly: GCF_034702125.1. NCBI lineage: Eukaryota > Metazoa > Chordata > Actinopteri > Clupeiformes > Engraulidae > Engraulis > Engraulis encrasicolus. The sequence goes on from NC_085875.1 coordinate 20,298,179, forward strand.
TTTGTTGCAGCAGTAACATACAGATTGTGCAAAGACAGTAGACAGTATACATACAACAACACAGGACCAGGAGGTTAAAAAAGTATATGTAGGATAGATAAAAAACAGATGTTAAGGAAAATAGAAATGTCTCTGTTAAAAACAACAAGTACATTAGTAAAAGTGAAAGTGCATTTGTAAAAAGTGCATTAGCAGCTTCATAAAAAGGAGGAGAGGGTGCTAGGACAATAATAAATAAGTAAGTTAAAAAGTTAAAAAGATAAAAAGACCATCACTACCACCACCATCATCATCATCATCACCATCACCATCACCATCATCATCATCCTCAAGGCTACCGCAGGGACTTGGTGTTATTATATAGTCTGACTGCAGAGGGAAGAAAGGCCCTGCGGTACCTCTCTGTTCTGCAGTTTGGGTGGAGGAGTCTACTGCTCAGTGGGCTAAGCAGGGCTGCCACTGTTCCGTGCAGGGGGTGGATGGTGTTAGCCAGGATTGCTGACAATTTCGTCGTCATCCTCCTGTCCCCCACCACTTCCACAGTGTCAAGGCTGCAGCCCAGGACAGAGCCAGCCTTCCTCACCAGTTTGTTGAGTTTCTTTGCCTCAGCTGCTGTGATGCTGCTGCCCCAGCACACCACCCCATAGAACACAACAGAGGAGACCACAGAGTCGTAGAAGGTCCTCAGTAGGTTTTGTTGAACCCCAAAGGACCTCAGTCTCCGCAACAGGTGGAGTCTACTCTGGCCTTTCTTGTAGAGAGCCTGGGTGTTGTCAGTCCAGTCTAATTTTTTATTGATGTGAACTCCAAGGTATTTGTACGTGTCCCAAAGATTGGGCAGTCCGAAGCAAGTCAATTAGCTTGTAAGTTAGTTAAACTAATTCTGAAGGCCACCCCAAGGCTTTAGCACAGTAATTCTGAAAGAGACTCCAGTAAGGCTATGCATAGTTTGGATAGCAAATGTTGATCTATTTCTTCAGACTCCTTTGGTATGTATTGTTGATTTGTTGATTTTGTGCATGCATTAAAATTTATATTGGCACCAAAATCCCATATCTTGCCTTTGGTGTATGGACAATAATGTTTCAAAGTATTGAATGATAGATGGCTACCGAGTATTCAGTGTTAATTAGAGACTTATAGTAACAAAAGGGGTTCTATTTAACTCTCGAAGGTGTGGAATTAACACTGTTAAATGTAGCCACTGTGCTAAGAGTAAGAACCAGAATGCCTCTATGCAGGGCCACTTTGACCAGGTCCAGGACATAGTGATCCGAAAGGACCCCCAACCCAATAGGCCTTCGGATAATGTAATGTGGACCCAATTCTGGGACCCCCTCTGTCTCTCGGCCCGGACAACAGACCCCAGCCCTTCTTGTTGGCTTCACAGCTTCCAATTATTATCCATAATTGCTACATTTACATGAAGTTTTTAATTCAGAATGAATAATTCAGAATGAAATAGTTCCGTCGAGTTTACTATGATCTTTCATTTAATTCCGAATTGTGAAGTGTTGACATGACATTTTCAAAGTGGAATTAATCTTTATTCAGAATGAAATTGAGTTCATTCTGAATTAAATGTCTCATGTAAACGTAGACAATGTGGGATCCCAAACTTCCACTCAACCGTTGCCATCGTTAGCAATAATAACATACAGAGACATTACCGTCTAATCCTGAACTTGTAGGTCTACTTCTGCTCCATTCCCAAAGATAACTGTCACTTGCTCAGTGGGGCCAGACAGATGGAATTCCTCACCACATTAGGCAGAAATCATTTTGCACCATTTCATGGAATTCAATTATTGTAATACTAGCTCCTCTGCCAAACAGGCTATACAGGATTCACAGAAAGTAAGTCAAGTCCACGGAGACATTCTTCCACTTTGGAGAAGAATTGGGATTCTCTGTGCCCTGATGGATATACGTACTGTATAAGAAATGTTAGTAGAAGAAACCCACAACGGCTTCACTGCAACCCTTCCCCAAAACCACTCAAATCTTCCTCCACATTCTTAAAATACAACGATCATCATGCATTATTATCATTAATGTGAGATCACCATCTTCAACTGTTATACTTATATTATCATGATGAGCATTATAATAAAATATGGAGACATTAGGCCTACCATCTAATCCCAAGCTTTTAGGTCTGCTAGGCATTCTTCTCCATTCCCAAAGACGACTGTCACTTGCTCAGTGGGGCCAGGCAGATGGAATTTCTCGCCATATTAGGCAGAAATCATTTTGCACCATTTCATGGTATTCTATTCTTCTAGCTCCTTTGCCATATTAATATGAGAATGTCATATTTGTTCCCCTTCACTATATGTTTGCGATTCACAGGAAGTCCATTTGGAAGGAAACGAGGGATTCCCTGTGCCTGATGGTTGAAGGAACCCACCGACAATGGCTTTTTAAAAACTTTTTTTAAACTTCATATTTTTCTGCAATAAAAACGAAGAAATGATGAAGAAAAGAAAAGAGAAAAAAACCCAAGTAACAATGCACTGTACGGGTTGGGGTAGGCAAAATATGGTAAATGATGGCAAATAATGTCCCCCTTCCCCCACATTCTTAAAACAAGATCATTATGTATTATTGTGTATTATTACACATAATGTGAGATCACAAACTCCAATTGAACTGTTAAAAGTCATTAGCATGATTATCATATTAATAGCATATGGAGACAACGCCATCTTATCCCAAGCTTTTTGGACTACTAAGTATTCTGCTCCATTCCCAAAGACAACTGTGTGTTGCTCAGTGGTGCCAGGCAGATGGAATTTCTCGCCATATTAGGTAGACATAATGTTGCGCCATTAATTCAATTCTTTTAGCTCCCCCTCCACCAGAATAGAGCTAGATGCTTTTAGTAGGCTCCCTAGGTTAAGGATTTTGTGAGAATGTCTGTGATTTGTTTCTGTGCTGCTTCTTCATCATAATTGTAATTTGTAGGAGGTCAGGTTGACAGAAACCTTCTCCTACTGTGGAGAAAAATAGGGTTCCGCTGAGCATCTCTGGACATGCAAATGATAAGCCCACTAACACCAACTTGCCACCCACCCCAACCTAATTGCTTTCCCTCACATTTGCCTTCCCCTGTGGCCAGGCAACTGTACAAACCACCTTCAACCTTTTCCCACTGAGGAAGAAAATACGGTTCCTCTGAGTATCTCTGCTGTGTTCCAGGTGCCCAGATGGAGATGTGCGAAACGTACTAACATCAACTCAACACCCCGAAACCTACAGCAATCTTTCTACCACAACGTGAGCCAGGGCAATTACGGTACCAACACCCTACGCTTGAAGAGTGTAACTGTGAAACACCTTGTCATTTTTGCACCTGCCTGACTGTCCCATGGCTTGCGCGCACATGGTAATGATTGAGTAGTGCTGCCTTATGAATTTGCTCTGCATGGAACGGCGTAAATAAACCTTCAGGAGTCCCTTACAGTGTCAGTGGGAGTGAGAGCACTGGGAGAGAAGGAGATTTTGCTCTGCAGATGCATCGTGGTGGCAGGTGGTAAAATGCTTACCCAAAGTGCATGCGAGGTACAATAGTGTATGAATAACATTTTAGTGATGATGTGAGACCTATTTATGATAGAGATTCACCTCATACTTACTGTGCTTAGACTTAACTAGGCCTACTACTACTAGCCTACTTGCCATGGCAAATTTATTTTGCTAAACGTGAAAATGCTTGGCTGTGACCAAAACCTAACCTGCCTCACCTTAACTTCAACTGTTAGTACAGCAATGTTTCTGCTGCTTTCCTTCTGCTTCTGCTGCTTTGGCTGTGAAATAAGCAAGGGAAATGCTGAATTTGTTGCAAAATTGCCCAGTCCAAAACCATCCCTAAAACCTAACCTGTCTCAGGGCGTTGTGGAGCATGAGTTAACTTGCAAAGGTGTCATACACAAATGCGATAGACGGTTCAAATCTCTGTGTTATCTTTCATGTCATGATGCCATGTTGCCCTGCTGTCAAACAGTGCAGAACGACTTTTTGGGGGCTTTCTCCTATGAAGGATCCCGATTGCAACTGAGGGATTGACCTCTGAATTATGATTTTACAATATCAAATATTTTTAGGGGCTTTTATGTCTTTATTTCACAGGACAGTCGAAGATAGTGACAGGAAGCGAATCAGACAGAGAGACAGGGGAGGATCGGGAAATGACCTTGACTAATGCTTGAACTGGCCTTGCCCCAGGGCAGACTCCTGACATGATGTTTAGTTTAGTTAGTTTGTGTGTATGTACTCGTTATTTACTCTTTAATTAAAAAAAAAAAAAAAAAACTAACCCCTCTGCAACTGCACTTGTTGTTCTGTATATCTCCTGTGCACATTGTATTTGCTTGTGATGTTGGCTTGAATATGTCCTCTTTTGAAAGTCGCTTTGGTTATAAAGCGTCTTCCAAATGCAATATAATGTAATGTAATGTAATGTAATGACCTCGGTCGGACTCGAACCGGGGTCCCCGCGGGTGGGCAACAAGCCTTAATTAAGTAAACACTTTCGTGCTGTACGTAGCACGGACGGCCACCATGTTTCTTCTTAGAAAGTTTCCTGTGTTTACTTGGTAGCCCGGCCCCCCTCGCGATTTGATTGGCACTGTCATCGGATAACTTTCAGCCTCGCAAAACGACCGGGGTCCGCTAGACTGCCCCCGGGAGCAAATTCAATTTGCGGTCGCTAGGGGCGTCTAGATTTCTAGGCTAGGAGAGAGGAGGAGGAGAGAGGGATGTGAAGGAGGAAAGGCGTGAAGAAGGGTGTGTGCACCGTGTGGAGGGTAGAGGAGGCAAGGCAAGCGTCACAGGAAATGACAGGGCAAGCAAAACACTTACTTACGGGATGGGCACTAAATTACGGGACTACTAACACTAAATTAGGGGATGGGCGAGAAAACAAGTACTGGAGTACTGGAGTACTGATACCACCTCCGGCAGAGAAGTAATTTCTACAAGTAATAGCCGTTCCCTCAGTCTACCAGCCAATAAATTATGCATTCAACCAACCCTCTTCCAAATGAGTTGAGTGAGTCAGTTCAGCTGAGGTAACCAGATGCTACCAGAGCAAAGGAAATGAGAATCAAAAGTCTGGGAAAATATGTGACATGAATATATCTACTAATGGGAGCCTCAACGCTTTGTGGTGATGTCCAACTACCAAAAATAAAATAAAAAAAATTTGTGGTGATGTCCAACTACCAAAAATAAAAATAAAATGCACCATGTGTTTCAACTTCTGTATGTGTTTGGCCTTGGTGTAATAGTAAAATGCACCAATGCTTATGCAACTTATGCAACTTAAAGCTTAAAGATGATATCCAAGTACCTGAAATGAAATGAAATGAAATATATTTCAACGTCTGTGCGAATTCGACCCTTGGTGTAACATTGCAGAGGTCGTTTACTGGTGGGTGCCATGTCTTTTTTCCCGTATGATTGACAACCATTAGCGCTGTTCGAGGACCACCTTGACCGCTCTCATTGTACTCAGGCGGATGGATGGATGGATGTATGGGGGCCTGGATGAAAGTAACTAAAGAAGGAAGGCTTTTAGTCGTGCTCACCACACCACATTTATGTCAGACAGGCCATTGCCTCTTTTGATGTGACACCATTTAATGGAGTGGAAACCACAAGGCAGCAGCGGATGCTCAAAAGTGGCTCAAGTGCTCCAGTGGGTTCAAAAGAGCACATTCATAGGTCTCATTTCTGAGATATTAAAAGCCTCAATGATCAAGTGCCTTGCACTGCATTTATCACTTAACAGTAATTTCAAAAATGCTCGGCTAGAAAAACGAATGCTTTTTGGTCCTCTCTCTTCCACAGAGCTGAAGGAATGTGCAAACGTAAGAATCGTACAAACACACAAATTCACATTTTACTGATTACAATGAAAATGTTTTTGTAATTGACTGGGGCCTCTGCTGATAAAATTCCTGTCCTGAAAAATATGAATCTGTAATGTGTAGGCCCATCTCCAGTATCATTACAGAAAATGGCTTCCTACAATGCAAAATATGTATAGGCAGGGGAATATCCATATCATAAACAATCTCTTGAACAATCTGAAACCCTCTTACCTTTTTGGAGTATCACATGTGGCCTCTCTGTCCAAAGGCCATGTTCAAAATCTACACTCATATACTGGTCTCTAGTCCTCTACAGTCCTCTGTCCTATACGTATACTGTAGTGCACCATAATGACTTATCTGGCCACCATAACAAAGATGCAAACACACACACACACAGAGACACACAGAGAGCAAACACACAGAGAGAAAGAGAAAGAGAGAAAGAGAGAAAAAGAGAGAGAATGTAAGAAAGAAAGAGAAAGACATTACTTCAGGGTGTCACCGTCACAGAGAACGAAGAAGTGGTATAGCGTAGCTGCATAAATGGGCCACAATAGTTTGAAAAGAGCCGTGAGTCATAGAGTCAGGCAGGTAGAGCAGAATCGACCAGACACATTATTCTAACCGCCACCTGGCCCGCTCTCTCCCACCCTCAGCCCTCCCACAGAAGCGCTGACACAGGGTATAATGCCAAAGTGAAACTACTGTGATAAACATAATTAAATTTCGCTGGAGAGGATCATACTCTGTCTCTTTCACACACACACACACACACACACACACACACACACACACACACACACACACACACACACACACACACACACCGCTAATACACATGGGGGAAGATGGGCTATGCAAATATTTGGTGGTCATTTGAATAATCTCTGACAGTGTCCTTCTATTACAAAAAATGAGGACACTCTTTTCCTCGATAGCCAAAGCTTGGTGGTTTTTTTATTTAAAGAGTATATAGACCTGCCGCATCTATATGAAAGGCCACAAGAAATTGAAAAGCCAAGGACATGGAGACTTAACTGACTATTTATGTGTGTGTGTATGAGAGAGAGAGAGAGAGAGAGAGAGAGAGAGAGAGAGAGAGAGAGAGAGAGAGAGAGAGAGAGAGAGAGAGAGAGAGAGAGAGAGAGAGGGACAGAGAGAGAGACAGAGAGAGAATGTGAGAGTCTGTGTCTGTGTGTTTTTAAAACAGAGCCATAAATATATTTTCCTGCAAGCTGCATCACTGTCTTAATTTGTTTAATTACCTAATGATGGATATCCACTCTGCAATTTGTGGGCAAGGAATTGGCCTAATTTGTCAGCTGATCGATGAACACTGAAATTATGATGATCTGTTAATGACCAATTTTGAAAGAATTAGCCTCTTTACTGGTAGTGCAACGATTCATTCATTTTTAGTTAAGAGCCTCTGTTATTTTATATCACCTCAAGACAATAAAATTGGCAGTTATGTAAATGGAACAACATGTACCCACACATAACATGGACAAATGGAATTACTACTCTGTACCTCAGCATGTAATTTAAATCGGCAATTACATATTTCAACTATAAATAATCTAACAGAAGAATAAGAAAAGAAGAAGCCATGCTGATAGCAGCGTTGAACACCAGAGGTTCTGAGAAATGGGAGTACCTTTAATTGCAGAACAATCACTGTATATAACCTACATGTGCACCAAAGAATTGTATTTAAATTGTGCAACTTACAAGGTACAATATAACATAATGTATCTGCCCTGTATTTAGGTGCAAAAACCCCTTAAAGGAGCAGTTTTATACCAAAGATATAAGATATAATGTTTTTGTACCCATATGACTTTGTCTCCTGCACCCGACCCATCCGCATGCACTGTAGGTCAGAAAAATGAAACATGCATGTCGTTGGAATTAGATAACTATTTCATGTTAAATTTATTAAATGTTGTCGTGTTCCAAAATTTAATCAAGTGAGTTTTGTTGAAACAACCTTACTGTATTGGTTTTTGAGATTATTGAACGTCATTGAGTTGGATATACGTAATACTGTTGATTAAACTGCATTAAGTTTGTCCCAATGCGCTCACCATACTTTCTCGCACATGCTCAATAAGGCAGAAACGCCATTTTGATGACTTTCAACACGTTTTGCCTCATAGAGGTAGAAAATAACACTAGAGGTGACACGGCAATTCGTGACAGCACTGGGAAATGGCACATGGAGCTTCCCAACTTCCATAGGTAGTGTAGGCACCTTCAGTCAATGCAAGTCAATGGAGAACACGCCCACCCCTGTCAAAAAATGACTAAAACTGTGTGAATATGAAGTAACACATTAATCGAAGACCAGATTTGAAATGTCAGGCTAAATATCTACTTAAATCATATGAGTCGATAAAATACATCTAAAAATCAAATTATATATTTTATGAACATATTTAGCAGCACACTCCAACTATTGTCCTTGTATAGTGTGTTGATGGACATTTTCACATTATTAAGCCATTTTTGACCGAGGTGAGCATCCTTCTCCATTAATTTCCATTTCTCTGATCTACTGTACCTACAGATAATAGCCCCATACGACTTCTGTTGCTGTCGATCAACATTGACGAAGCACGTGAGCGAGAACTTGTAGTCACGATGTGGGTGTTATTAAATACAGCGCATTTAAAGTCGGCCACAAATATGAACGAGACATTGAGCTCGCACCGGTTTGCTCTACTAACACACCACGTGTGAGGAGTGGGGGGACAGGCAGTGAGGAGGAGCTGAAGTGGGGACCTGCGCAAACTTGTGTAGAGGTGTGAGACAAGACCCATATACACACGTGAGTGTGTTGTTGACCAACCAGTTCATGGGCGCGTGACCTCGGAGGCAGTCCGCAGACGAGCGTTGAAGTGGATAAGCAACTGCAGAGGTTGCAAGATCTGACTGCAGTCGCATTCATCCCGCGATAGTTTGACACCATGTGACATGTCACCTCGTCGACGCAACATCGACGAAATTTCGAAGTTTGACAGGAAATCTAACCGTCATGCAGCATTTTCATCCAGGGTGCATTGCTGTCTAAATGCGCATGCATGCGTTGACGACAAGTCGATCGCGCCTAATGGCTGCTACAGATTGCCGTAAAAAGGGGGGCGGGGTCACCTCTAGTGTTATTTTCTACCTCTATGTTTTGCCTCCATTCATATCCTGCAGCGTTGTCTTGGTTGTCTGTTGCATTTTAACCTGTCATCACCCACCTAATTTGCTGGTAAGTTCAATATATTTTTTCAATATTGAATGAAAAGTTGCATGCTCTACATTAGGGAAGTGTTTGTAATTTAGTTTCTTTATGAACAGTGGCTATTGTGGGTATGAGAGGACTAACCTAACTATAGGCCCTACAGGAGATTTTTAACAAATGTTGATTGAGAACACAAGCCATCAGCTACTCAACCATAATGAAGCTTCACTACACTAAAGCTACCTACCACCATTAGAAATGTAGTGAGCTAAGCTACAAAAATGCGGGGAAAAGTAGTTCACTACATCAGAAGCTATTATATTGGAAACCATAATTCAACTCATTTAGGGCGGAATTCTCCCACCTGCGTAAGTAAAAAAAAGCGCACAACAGCGCCTCCAAGTTGACTCAAGTCAGTGATTAAGCGGGGCTTACGCGGGATATGACCAGTTGCGCACTTTGGGTGGGGCCAGGCCAAAATCAGGGTGTTTCTCATGTAAATCAATCCTAAGCGTATTCTCCCGTTCACTTACGCACATTGAGAGTAAATAGAATGGAGGCCAAAATTCTATTTCATTGTTGAAGCCAAGTTGGAGCCAAGGTTGGACCCAAAAAGACCAAAAAATGGCCAAATCCCATTCATTCCTATGAGAGACATAAAACCCTGTATCTCCCTTAAATGCCACTCCAGGGGGATCATTTTTCGCTCAACTAGTAGGTCCCCTTGCTCTCCAACTTACCAGGGTGGTGATTTTTTGTGGTGATGTTTTATTTTAGAGAGATATTAAAAGTTGAATTGACCAATGAGCATCAGAACATGGTTCGATTGACAGTTAGAAGTCTTGTTGTTGTCCAATCAGCACCTGCGTTTGGCGTTGCTAAGGTGGAATGTAAGTTGGAATGTTCCCAAATCTGGCTTCAAAGCGTTGAATGGCAAATAGCGTTGATTTGGCGTCCATTCTATTTACTGTCAATGCTTACGCACCTTTTCCTTTACGCGCATCGAATGGCTGTAGTAAGGTCAAGCGCCACTATGAGGTAAAATGTAATATTGCATGTAATGCTCGCTTGGCATTTTGAGCATGTTACACGGTAGGCCTATGCTTTGCTGATGTTCCTTACCGTCAGCGTGGGTCCAAATCGAAATTCATTCACTGTTCCACATATTAACTGTGACAAAATATGACCAGGTGCCCAGAGCATGTTCTCATATCGAAGAACTTCCAAACAAAAGCAGTTCATTAATTAATCAGTTTGAGGATCATCATGTTTTGCCCACGGATGGTAGCCTAACCAAAATCAAAAATACCTCGTTGCACCATGCGCAAATTGACAAGGCACGTCAGACTAAAGGACTGACGTTCCAGTTGTCCAAACAGCCACCCAAAGTATGCCTATTCAAAAAGAACCTTCACCATTTTTTACTATGTTGTAGCCACGTTAAGTAAACGGTTTTTATTGCAACTCCTAACCTTTTGCGATTTATTGGAACTCGTGCATAGTATGTGATGAAGCCTATTAAACTTTCTGAACTGATGCCCGACATACAAAGCCACGACCTACTGAGGTAGGCTACAGGTTGTCCTATCTGTTTTTGTACGACACAAAATATTTCCTGAATCTCATTATAGCTAAACGTAAAAAGGTAGGCCTACAGTACATATCAGAGCAGAGCATGCCTTTGGCATCAGCTGCGTGTTTAAATCCTGGCTTGGCGTTGCATGTCCATGCATGCCCAATTAATTCCCATGTCTGCGAAAGAATATAAAGTCTCCGTTTTTTTCATGATGATCGATTTCCTTGTTCGTTCTTCAGCATGCTTGTAAGTGTCAGATGCTGACGGACAGCTGAGATCCACATATTTCCAATGATATTAATGTCACGTTACTGTACAGAGAAGCGGAGAAGCGCTTTTAAAAGTCAGCAAATACAATGTGGCTGTTACTGTGGAAATTCAGAGGCAATGATCAGCCTTTTAAATCAGCTTTTAATTTCCAGACTTGTCTAGGCAACACACCAATCTCCATTTTTAACCAAACGTTTCATCATGTTTATTATTTCAATCAACCTGTTGCGCACCAAAACGCTCAGCTCAGTTCCCGCCAAAGGTACACATTGCGTTTCCATCTCATTATCTCACCTCCACTACTTGCCTTGTGTTTGTGAAAATGAGCTGAGGTTAGATTTTGAGATGCTTTTGCACGAGGACTTTTAGCACGTGGTTCTAAATTCAAAGTTAAAGCTCAGTTTTGGATCTCAATGGACTGCCGAGGTTTTCACATGGTTGATCTGAAAATCCATGCTCCGTGGTTTCTTTGAAACCACAACTGATGAAGTCGGGGAAGACTCATCCCCCCATTTAGCATATATCACGCCCATGTTGGGCTACGCACTGTTTTTCGGAGTTAAGCGCGAGGGGTGTGGTCATATTTCAGAGGGGAGAATACGCGTAGGATCAAAGCGCGTAAAAAGTGTGTGTGTAAGGGCCAAAACATACCAAGGCGGAACGGGACGGTCCCGGGACGAGCGCGGTCTTTCTGCTTAGTTTTGGCCGGCGTGTTTTTCTCTGCCTTGCACACTGACAACGTCGGCGTGCGCGGCCAGTCCTATTCAAAACCCTCCCAACAGCTAAAGCTAGCATGCTACTTTGCCATTCATTTGAATGAGACACCGCCGGTCGCCGGCGTGAAAAATACGCTCGAGTTCTATTTTCCAAATGCAGCGCGGCGCGGAGCCGGCTCCCGCACCGCTGACGCTCGACTACCGCCGGTTGGTGTGTAAGGACAGATAGGTTTCAATGTATTTTCACCAACGGCGGTAAAAGCGCGGCCGTTCCGCGACGCTTTACCGCCCTGGTGTGTAAGACCCCTAAAACCGACTTAAGTGGAGACGGGAGAATTCTGCCCTAAGTGACCAAGTAAGTGCACAGGGTTATAGAGGGTTAGGGATGAGTAGAG